>NW_027459450.1:1502500-1777500 GCF_050624435.1 Tenrec ecaudatus | reverse complement strand
GGCACTGAATCTGCAGCTCTGGGAGCGGGACATATCTGATAGAGAATACGGAGAAGACGAAGGGGGAGGAGGGGAGAGTGGAGCACATCCTGGCCCACCAGGCTTGAGGATGATGTTCCCAATCAGAGAAGACAGTCCACACAGAAGACCACATGGCCAGCCCAAGATGAGACACGACGACCCTCAAAGACCCACAGCCCTAGAATAGACAACACTGGAGAGACAGTGCGGGAACGGATTCCGCCACACCGAGGCATAGCACTAAGGGCGTGCAGCAGAAGAGCAAGGAAGTGGAGCAACAAGGTCCCCAGGGAATGCCAAAGGAGGACTTTGGGGGCAGGACTTGGTGCCCGCACAGACTGGACTGGAAAACACTGCTAAGGGCCAACAAACAGTCCGTAAACTAACTACAAGCTTTCCTTTCTTGAGGAGTTGTGTTTTCTTTGATGGTCATTGGATTTTGGCTGTTTTCTTTCTTTTGGTGCTTGCTTTCGCTCTGTCTTTTGTTTGTGCATGTTATTACCTCTACTGTATGTCTAAAAAGAGATGCTGGATGCACAATCTTCAGGAGAGAAAAAGGGGACCAACACTTCGTGGGAGGGCCACAGGAAAGAGGGAGTTGGGGGGAAAGGGAGTGATGTCAAGAAACCCAGAGACAAGGGAACAACAAGTGGATGCAAATCCGTGGTGAGGGCGATGTAGGAATCCTGGTAGGGCGTGATCAAGGGTGAAGGAACCAAGAGGATTTACTGAAACCCAAATGAAAACTGAGCATGGCAGTGGGCACAAGAGGGAAGTGAAAGGGAATAGCAGAGCGACCTAGGAAGCACGGGCCAGTTATAGAGGTCTAAAGAAAGGCACGCACAGATGTAAATATATTTATCTGTGAGCATGGGGAAATACACCTATGTCCATATCTTTATAGGTGTCCTATTAAGGTAGCAGATGGCCTTTGGGCCTCCACTCAAGGACTCTCTCATTGCAAGAATACCTTGTTCTATTACATTGGCATTCTATGATGCTCACCTTCCCGACACGTTCCTTGAAGTCTAAGCGGTTGCATAAGCAAATGTGGTCAAGAAAGCTGATGGTGCCCTGTTATCAAAAGATATGGCGTCTGAGGTCTTAAAGGCCTGAAGGGTAAGCAAGCGGCCATGTAGCTCAGAAACAACAGAGCCCACATGGAATAAGCATACCAGCCTGTGCGATCACGAGGTATCAAAGGGATCAGGCATCATCAGCACAAAAAAATCTCATTGCGAATGAGCAGGGAATGCTGGGTAGAGAGCCAAAGCCCATTTGCAGTACACTGGACATTCCCTTAAGTAAGGTCTTGGGGAAGAGACAAGCCTACACAGGGTACTAGACAGCAACGGTGAAACACAACTTTCCTCTAGCTCCTCAATGCTTCCTCTCCCCTCACTATCAAGATCCCAATTATAACTTTCAAATCTGACTAGACCAGAGAATGTACACTGGGACAGATAGGACCTAGAAACACAGGGAATTCAAGGTGGATGAGCCCTTTAGGACCAGTGTTATGAATGGGGATGCTGGGAGGGTGGAGGGAGGGTAGGCTGGCAGCAGGGAACCGATGACAAGGATCTACATAAAACCTCAAAAGAAAAGGGGGTGAAGGGGGACATCAGACAGTGCAAGATATGACAAAATAATAATTAGTAAATGATGAAGGATTTATGAGGAGGGGTAGTGAGAATGGGGGCGGGGGGAATGAGGAGCTGAGGCCAGGGGCTTGGGTGGAGAGAAGATATTTTGAGAATAATGAGGGCAATGAATGTACAAATGTGCCTTATATCAGTGATGTTTGCACGTATTGTGGTTATTGTTGTATGAGCCCCTATAAAAGGAGAGAAAAAAAAGACCCTGGCAGAGGGCTGATGCTAGGATGATCTCAGGCTGGATTAGACCAGCAAAAGCAGGTGCTGCAGTCGCCTCACCCTGTGTCTATTCCTATGTGAGGCATGAAGCTTAGGGTCCACAGCCCCGGCAGCTGGACAGTGAGAGAGGCGGGGCTCTGAGGTCATTCCACAGGGGGAATTGCCCTCCGGTTCCTGTAGGGCCCACCCTCCTGGGTAGTCCTGCTGTCTGGGGCACCTCTTTCACGGAGCCCACACCAGGGGAGCTCTTCAACTCATGGGGGATTGGCAGGAAGCCTCTGCTCATGCACACACACCACCACCTAGCTGGAGGACCTCGGTGAACAAAGCCTGAGGCAGACAACAAGCCCACTAACTGATCCTGTGAGAGATATAATCAGGATCCAGAAACCGGCAACTGGGAGCAAGGGGCAGCATACCTGGGTCCCAGCCCCTCCCAATGCCCTCTGCAAGGGGTGACATTCCAAAGCACAGTGTTTTCCAAAAGCACTGTCAGGACTTTGGAATGGGCAGCTCATTTGTGGACATGGATACTATGTGATCCAGACATACTACCTCCTCTGATCCTGTCAGCCGAGACTAAAAACCCTTCCAAGCAGAAAGCCATGCATCTGAACAGTATCCACCAGCCACTCACGTCCACTCCTGCTGCCTCCAAAGAGCTTTCCTGGGTTGGTCAGATCTCTCTGGGGACAGATATCCCTCGGGCCTTGGTTCTGCGTGAGAAAGAATTCACGCCAAAGCCTGGTTTGTGATCCAAGTGAGGTTTAGGAGAGTTAGGGAGGTGTGGTGGGCAACCCTGGTCGATCCTAGTGGCTGAATTGAATATACTTGGCCTAGGTGGGTCGATGCAGGTGCAGCGCCCACCCAGGTGGACCTGCCCTTCCTGGCCGGAAACCTGGACCTCTGAGCACGCACAGTGTGCCACTCCTTCCTGGGCCACTAACTGGGCCCTCTGAGCATGTGTAATGGACACCCCAGTCCCTATGCTAGCTACCTAACATTTCCACCCTGAAGAGATGTGGACCCAAATCTTTGGGGTACTGGGCGACGACATCTCTAGCTACTTCCTGCTGGCAAAGGGGCGAAGTGGGGCTTTGGGTCCACACCCTTCCTGCTCTGCTGGGAGGGGTTGTCCATTCAGCGCTAGGATGGATAAGGTTGAAGTGGTCCAGGAGATGGTGGTCCTGGAGCTGGCACACTTGGATTAGGGGCTTTGGTAACTTGAGAACTTCTGGAAAAAACAACAAACGCACAAAAGGGTGAACAGTTTAACTGAGACAAGGCTAGGATTGTGAGGTGGGAGTGCCCTTGAAAGTAGGTGAGTATCACAGGAAGTAAGTAAAAATCTTAGGATTATCAGGCATGTGTGTTTGCTCATTCTAAGTACCGGCACGGGGGTAAAAGCATTCACAATTTCCCCTAGGGGGGTCCAGGGTTTGGGCACTACTGGGTGCAGTGGGATCACCGCTTCACTTATGATCCTAAGGCATTGGCCCCTCTGATAAGAACCATCCTTCTTTTTCACCCTATAACGCCTCACTTTTAAATTTTTGGGCAAAAAAATTTCGTTTTGATTCATTACTTTCATAGTTATCAATATATATACATTTATATTCATTTCATTAAATGTTAGGGAAAGGTCATGCTCGGCGTTATAGGGTTAAATTGTAATATTGGGATGCTACAGGCGGATTCAACAGGGATCAAAAGTAGAGTAACTGCCTGTGTCATTTTTAATTTTCTCGGGTTCCATTTGAGTAAAAGGCTTGTAAGTTACCCTGGGACCAAATGCCCCTGGTGCCTCTACTAGGGGTAGAATGTTCAGGGAGGGTTCAGGGCTGGGACAATAGTGACCTGAAGTCCAGGATCCCTTAGGGCAGGGGTCCTCAAATTGTTTACACAGGGTGCCAGTTCATTGTCTCTCCGACCGTTGGAGGGCCAGACTATGGTTTTCAAAAAACCTATGGACAAATTCCTATGCACACTGCACGAGTCGGCTGCTAAGCAGGACAGGCAGTGGCAGCAAAAACACCCCGAGTGTGGGATAAATGGCATGGCGCCACATGTGCCCCATGGACCACAGTTTGAGGACGCCTGCCTTAGGGGTTCCTGGGTGCACTGGGGATGAAGGTCTCCTACTGCTCCTCAAGAGGAGAAATGCTCTAAGTCCTGGCATCTCCGCCCACTTTCCCGGCACTCTACCGAACTGTTCCCGGTGAATCACGGTTGGAAGGGAAAGCGTACCATTCTCTGCCCACCATTCTCCTTTCTCAAAACGATACTGTGGCCAAATAGAGTTGCAAAGTGAATCTATCAGCTTTTGTTTGCCCAGCCTCTCTGTATCAACTCTATCCCAATTGGACACGATTCATGCAAGGGGGCAATTCTTGAGCATCAAGCTGCTAAGTCCCATCTAGAAAGCACAAAACAAGGAGGCGATTGACAGCTTGCTGCCTCCAGGTCAATAACCCCCACTTTGAGAGCGCACCCCTGGGTTGCCCTGAATCTCATGCCTCAGCCCGAGGGAAGGGGTCAAGGACTAGTCGCCGAGGGCGACCTTTAGGTCCAACCATTTTTCTGGACAACAGGCTAGGAGGACCATTGCTTGGGATGGCTCCAAGGCCCTCCAAGACGCCTGCTGGCGGGGCTGATGCTCAAATCTCTGAAGGGAAGGGACACGTGGCAGCTCAGGGAACCTTAAGGGAAATGGGAATTTCTGGCTGGAACATCATGGCAGAGGAGCTGTGTATTAAGTAAGAGCTGTCCCCAAAAGTGCCTGAAGCAGCATCACTCAAAGCCTAAAGGTAACAGTGACTCCGCCTAGGCTTCCGAACGCCATTGGCCTAAGCCTGGGCCACGGAAAACCAGCCTGTAAGAAGGAACAAACCAAATCTGGAAGAACACTAGCCCTATAACGCCTCAAGTTTTAAATTTAGGAAATTTTTTTTTGGTTTCTATTCTTTACTTTCATAGTTATCAATATATATGGCATTCAAAATATATTTTAAAAGCATAAAATTTTCAGTGTTTTTGAAATGTGACCAAATTGTCACATCTATAATTTGGGTACCAGATACGTTTTCATTAAGAATTATGACAATTTTGTGCTTGGCGTTATAGGGCTAGAGCAGCTTGTTTGAAAAACCAGGAGAAAGGCAAAGGGAATGGAGGGGATAAGGGAAACTTTTGGCTCCCGGGACCAGGCAGGGCTAACTCCCAGGCCTCTTCACCCAGCTCCCTAGGCAGCGCCCTTCCACATGTTTGGACTGGTGGGTGCCATCTTGGCCATGGTCACAGACCCTGTTACCTCTCGGCTACAATGGCGACTGTGTAGGATCTCTGGGAAAAGCTGAAACAGCTTTGACAAGAGTGAAGCCATTTGGGGCTGACAGAAGCCACCATGAAAAGAAAATAAAGTAGCTAGGAAGTGTAAATGAACTAGCTGATATTGGGGAGGTAGGCTGTGCAGACGTCGCCCAAGGGAATGTCATGAAGGAAATGGGTGTTCAGAAGGCTTGCGAGAACGACCAGAGCAGTTTTGGTTCAACTAAGAATGGCTAACCCTAATACCCCGCTTCTCACTCGCCTAGTCCTGAGGAAGTATCCATGTACCTACTATACAAAACAGTGACATTGGAAAAATCAGTGCCTTGAAAAGCCCAGGAGAGGCAGACGAGCCACCACTAGAGGGAACGGGCCTAGTCCTCGCCTAGAAAAATCGAAGCTACAGACAATAATGCTCGAAGCTGAATAAAGGTGTCCAGGCTCTGTTTCACTTGACCCCAAAGAGCCCATGCTCACTCTCCATGTAGGGAGCCAGCCAGTAAATTTCTAGGTGGACAAAGGGGTCACCTTCTTGGTTTCAGAAAAGACTACAGGTGCCTTGTCAAAAGGAAAGGCTTTCATTACAGGGGCCCCAGGGCAGACCCAAGCACACCCATGGACAACGGCCAGAATAACAGATTTAGCACAAGAGACAGTTAGTTACACACACTCTCCTTCCTGGTAATGCCTCAATGCCCCTTTCCCCTAATTGATCGTGACTTATTATGAAAAATGGCAGCCATAATTCCTTTCTCATCTGCTACAACCACCTTAACCCTTGAACTTGAAAAGCCAAAAGTTTTGCTCACCGCTCCAATGTCAGAGTGATATGTGTTTTATCAAGGAGCAGAAGAGACCTGCTCAAAGGAACTTCTTGATAAATCGCTAAAAGATATTCCTTTTGTTTGGGCAGAGAACAACCTGCCAGACCTTTCTGAACTTCAGGTGCCTGGGGTCGTACAACTTCTGAGCTCAGCTACACCGGTGTGTCAAGCTAACCCTACTCCCTGGATAGCAAAAGTGGGTATTTCTGTTCCCATTTGCAGACTAAAGAGGACAGGCATTTGGGTCCTCTGCAAGTCCACATGGAATGCTCCCCTGCTGCCCATGCAGAAGCCGGGAACTGAGGACTTCCAACCGGTGCAGGATCTCAGAGAGGCAAATGAGAGGATAGAAACGGGCCACCCCACGTGCCAAACCCCGAGACCCTCCTGAGTACTATCCCGTCAAACTGAATTTGTTATACTGTTTTGGACTTAAAGGATGCTTTGTTCTCCATACCCGTGTCCCCTGCACATCAACCCAGTGAAGACTTACAGGGACACAAGGAGGAACACCCCCAAACCACCTTGCTCCAGTATGCAGATGACCTCCTCCTGGCCTCCGAAACCCTGGAGGAATGCCAACGGGCTACCAAGGACCTGATAATAGTCCTTGGCCCATTGGGGTACAGGGTATCTGCAAGAAAGGCTCAACTGTGTGTCCATAAAGCTGTATACCTAGGCTACCAACTGGAGGAGGGAAAACGGACCTTGTCCCCCAGCCGCACTGAGGCGATCCTCAAAATCCCAGTCCCTGAGACTAAGAGGCAGTTGCAAGAGTTTCTAGGAGCTGTGGGGTACTGTCCATTGTGGAATTTGGGATTTGCAAAAACAACGAAACCCCTATATGCAAGTACTGGGGAAAGGAAAAAGAACTTAAATGGACTGAAGTAGAACAACAAGCGTTTGAATCCTTTAAAAAGTCGCTCATATGGGCAACCTCTCTTGCCCTACTAGACAGAGTAAAGCCCTTCCAATTGTCTATGTGAGGCCAGAGGCACAGCAAAAGAAGTTCTAACTGAGAACTTGCGGCCATGGAAGAGACCTGTGGCCTATCTTTCAAAGAAACTGGACTCTGTAGCTGCAGGATGGCTGAGCTGCATGCGAGCTGAGGCTGCCACGGCCATCCTAGTCATAGAAGCTAGGAAGCTTACACTGGGACAGGATATTGCTGTGGTAGGGGGACCTATGGTTGAACCACTCCTAACCAGTGCCCCGGACCGGTGGATCTCGAATGCCAGGACTATGCCACAAATCCCCAAGGTAGTGGCTGTGACCATGCCATCCCCAGTGTTACAGCCACAACCTACATACTCAGAAAATGATCTAAAGATAAGCCAAGAGCTGGCCTGCCAAAAAGACTGGGAGCATCCAGGGTGGCTGCTCCATCCTGATGGAAGAAGATTCATGCCAGAAGCTCTGGGAGAGATCTGATTCAAGGACTACATGAAGGTATGCATTTGGGATCCTCTCTAAACTGTCTCAGTTGCTTCTCAGGCACTTTTACATACCCAGGCTTGGACACTGGGTGGCAGATGTCACCCACCGTTGATTGCACTGTGCTCGGGTAAACAACCCCAAAAAGAAAAGGAGCAACCCCAACCACGAGCTCGAGGTAGTAGTCCTGGAGAATTCTGGGAGGTGGACTTTATGGATATCAAACTTAGAAAGTATGGCTACCGATATTTGCTGGTGTTCGTAGACACCTGTTCTGGATGGGTGGAAGCCTTCCCAACAAAGAAGGAAACTGCTGCCACTGTGTGTAAATTATTAGTAACTAAAATTGTCCCTAGATTTGGCCTTCCCACCACCTTGGGGTCCAACAATGGCCCAACATTTATTGCTCAAATTACTAAAGTCTTAGCAATGCTTCTAAATATTAACTGGAAGCTCTTCAGGGCAAGTAGAAAAAATAAACAGAACCCTAAAGGAATTGTTCGTTAAGTTGCATTTAGGACCTTGCGAGAGCTGGGTTGATCCTTACTTTACCTTTTGCCCTACTTCAAGTCCGATGCACTCCCTATGTGAAAAGCATGACCCCATTTGAATTTATGTTTGGCAGACCTTCCCCAAATCCTCCCAAGATTGAAGGAAGTAGAAATAATGGAAGTCACTAATCGTTCCCTCATCGAGTGCCTGCAGGCTGTGCAACAGGTGAGAGACAAATCATCTGCTCTGACACCTTCATTTTGGGCCTAACCAAGGGAAAGGGAACAGGCAGCCAACAACGTGCAACCAGGAAACTGGACATGGGTAAAGAAGCACCAACCTGACACCTTAGAACCTAGGTGGACTGGCCCATACCAAGTGATTCTTACAACACACCAACTGCTGTTAAAATAGTGGGGAGGGGGCCGTGGATTCATCAGTCATAAGTAAAAAAAAAACAAAAAAAACCCAACCCTGAGCATATCCTGAAAAGATGGACACCCAGAAAGACGGAAAATCCCTCAAAATTAAGGCTTTACAGAACTTAATTGTTTTTCTCCGAGTATTGCTGACAGCACCCAGTGTTTCCCCCAAGCAGAAACACATCTGTGGACTGCTATTCTAACCTCCAGCAGTGAATATGTAACCTCTTATACTGGGTATGACCCCCTGTTTTCATTTTGATTTGTTTGATTTGCTAGGAAAGAATTGGCATTCTGGATCCTTTAAAGGTAAAGGGCACAATGGGACCTATACTGGAATCCCGTCCTATGGGTGCCGAATACCCTCTATAGAAAGAAGGCTCCAAACAAACCATGTCTATATATGCCCGGCTCATGGACTCCCTAACTGCCAAGGGGAGGGACATTATCATTGTGCAGCTTGGGGTTGTGAAACTATCATTTTCAGGGTGGAAACTTGTTAAAGATGACCCTATTATTTTTACAAGAATGAGACTCACGTTGGAAGGGTTTGATCCCACTACGTGTATGGTTTCCAAATGTAACCCAATAAGAATTGGATTCAAGCGTTATTGGGTTCCCTGGGAAAACATGGGGAATTCAACATTATGTAAATGATAGAGATCCCGGGAAAACCTTTTCTATCCAGCAAAGTAAAATATGGCAACCTGCCATCCGTACAAAGGCCCAAACCTCGGGATAAATCCTGAAGAGCCACAGCTGGTGTCATTAAGATTCCTTTGCCGCACCCTCCAGACTCTCCAGTAACTTTCCCGTTCACTGCCAGCCCAACTCACAGGGCCCTTCTCATTCAGGAGCCACCTCAAGGTTCTGTGTTTGATTCTCGGGATGCTGTATTCCAATTTATGAACTCAGATCCTCACCTCACAGCTGATTGTTGGCTTTGTCTGAACCCTGCTTCCCCTTACTATGTAGGCACAGGTACAAATAGCACTATTGGTACAGAGTGTAATCCAATTAGAAATGTTAGTAAAAAGGATTACACAAAGCAGCAGTCTATAGGTGATGTTAGTATGGACTCAAGTCTAAGCTCCCTTTAAAAGATTTGCAAGGGCAAGGACTGTGTTTTTATTCATCTAAGTATCCCTTTAATATATCAAGATATCGAGATTTTTGCCTTCAAGCTGTTCCCATTGAACCAAATGTTGATCCTAATTTGTTATCTGCTCCAATGAGTACTTGCTTTACTTGTTCCACAGGACGAACACCCTGTCTCTTTTCCCCAGTATTAGTAGCAGACCCGGGTATTTGTGTGCTAGTGCATGTTAGTCCTCAAGTGTACCTGTGTTCTGGTGAAGGAGGTGTAGGGATAACTTTGGAATTTCCGGATGAGTTCAAAGAGCCCCAGTATTGGTCCCACTGGTAACAGGGCTTGGGATTATGGGATTAGCTGCAGTCGGGTCAGTTGCTTTAATACAAGGAAACTTAAACTATCAGATTCTTAGTCAGCAAATTGCTTTAGATCTACAGGGATTAAAAAAAACCTGTCTCCCATTTAGAAAGATCCCTAGACTCCCTTGTGGCAGTTGTGTTGCAAACCCGCCGAGGGCTTGACTTGCTCTTTTGGAAACAAGGAATGCTGTGCACAGCATTGGGAGAAACTAATTCTATGCAAAGCATTCGGGAATCAATAAAGATAGATGAGCCCTGGTTAGGAAAGGATTAGAACAAAGAGTCAAGAAAAGAAATGGAGGAACCAATTGGTTTGAAAAGCTACTTAATTGGTCAGCCTGGCTAACTACCCTATGAACGGCCCTAGCCGGCCCCTAATCCTCCTCCTGCTAAGCCTCACATTTGGCCCAGTAATAACCAATAAGCTAGTGGCATTCCTTACACAGAAAGTACAAGCCACAAAACTCTTAGTGCTGAGCCCACCATACACTGGGCTGGCTACCGAAGATTCAATGATTTGAACTTGGCTAAGAACAGGAGAGAATATAGCAGCTCTGGGCAAAGCTTAAATAGCCTTGACAAGAGAAGTCATTTTGAGCTTTCAGAAGCCATTATGAATGGTAAATAAACTAGCTATGAACTGCCAATGAACTAGCTGATACTGGGGAGTTAGGCTGTGCAGACGTAGCCCAAGGGAACGTACAGAAGGAAATGGATGTTCAGAAGGCTTGCGAGAAGGACCAGAGCAGTTTTGGTTCAACTAAGAATGGCTAACCACAATACCCCGCTCCTGAGCTCTGCCTGCTTGCACACCTGCACATTGCAAAAGTATAAAAACCTTTGGAAAATTAGACTGGGGGGCCGCTCAGTCTCCCCTCAAGAGAGCTGATGGTCTGGTCCCTGCGCAGGAAATGAAACTTGTTCTGCTGAACTTTCCGGCAGTCTGGGCGGTTTGCTGTCTGGGAATGGAGTGTAGCTACAACAGACACAGGTGGTGCCATTCTGCCTGAGAGTGGAGTCACGTGGCTGGGAAAATGGAGGCCGCAGGTTGCGGCCTAGCCGAAAGCCAGCCTGGAGCCGGCCACCCAGCCAGAGTCCTGCCCAAACCAACAGGGGTGGACGCAGGCGCCCCCAGGCCTGCTGCTTGCCGGAGCCGCGGCACAACACTGTGTCCCAGTCTTGGCACAACAGACTCCATTTTGAGTCCTGCACCTCCATCTTAGCTCTCAAGGCTGAACCCTAACCGACCTCCCCTCCCCTGCTCAACCCCAAATTCCTGGAACCAGCTCGTCCCAAAGCCAGAATGTTTTCTGAAGATAATGGTCACTCCATCCTTCCTTGACATATAGATAAGATTAACGACCTTCTCCCTTCTGAAGCACCTGTGTGTGCAGAACCTCACCAGCTATGATCCTCCCCAGCTGTGCCTGCCAACAGTGGGCATAAAAACGCCGCCAGGATTCTTTCCAGGATTCTTTCCCCCGGCGCAGCTTCAATAGCTCAATATCCTGAGTTGCTGAACCCGCCCGCAAACTTCTCAATAAAGCCTGCTTCTAAAACTTCGTTAATTGGGTCTTTCATTCTGTTTTCACATCCAAATAGACCTTGTGTTTTGGTGCCAAAAACCCGGGATAGGTGTGCGGCTCCCCACTTCTTTTGGGGTCCCCTAAGAGCCACCCAAATCTCCAGGACCTTTAGGCACGGCGCTTGCCTACGTTCAAAATCAGTCTATGGCTGCCCTGATGAGTCTCTCCCTCTCACTCAGACCTTGTGAAAGAAAATACTTGTTTTTCTCTCCCAAGTTGCCTGGCCCCAGTCCCAGCTTAACAACCACGCACATTGGCTTCCAACGGGCATTTTTGATTTCAACGTTCTACAGGACCTGGACAATTTCTGCAGGAGGACTGGTAAGGATTCTGAAGTCCCCTATGTGCAGGCTTTTTGGGACTTGCGTTCCCGCCCTGACCTCTGTAGCCATTGTTCCGCCCGCCAAATACGGTTAGCTCTATCTCCTCAGCAGAAAGAACCTGCCATTCAAACCCCAGAAGATCCAGCCAAGCTCCTCAGTGCGCCTCTTCCGCTGCTCTATCAGTCTACCCCGCCCGCTGCGCCATCCCATCGCTCTCTCCTGTCCTCACCGCTTGCCTTTCATACCCGCTTCCACAATCCTCCAGCTGCCCTTTGTCCATTAAGAGAGGTTGCAGGTGTATAGGGACTCATTCAAGTCCACGTCCCTTTTTCCTTAAAGGACCTGTCGCAGATAGAGACCCGCCTGGGCTCTTTCTCAGCAGAGCCCTCTAAGTTTATTAAAGAATTTACCTACATTTCCCAAACGTATGATTTAACCTGGCATGGCATCCAAATGATCCTTGCTTCTACCCTTACTGCCGAGGAACGTACACAGAAAAAAACCACGCTATCGACCCTAATGTCCCCTTGGGGGCGCATGCCATCCCAATAGAGGACCCCAGTTGGAGTTACCAGCCCGGCCGGGCGTCTGATCTTCCTTATAGAAACCTCATGCTCAGGTACCTCATTAGAGGTCTGGAAACAGTCTCCAACAAGGTTGTCAACTATGAAAAACTGAGAGAAGTTACTGCTCTTTTTCTTAACCGCCTCCAGGAGGCACTCACAAAGTACACTCGTTTAGACCCAGGGTCTAAAAAGTGGGGCCTCTATTTTGGCCTCTCACTTCACCTTCCAGTCAGCCCCTGACATCAGAAAGAAAAGCTAAAGAAGGCTGAGGAGGGCCCTGAAACCCCTATGCAGGATCTGGTAAAAATGGCATTTAAAGTTTTCAACGCTTCGGAGGAGCCAGCTGAGGCCACTTGCCAGGTGAGGGTCCAACAGATGGTTAGCCTCCATTCCCAAGCCCTGGTAGCAGCCCTAAGGCCGGCAGGCAATCCCATCCATCGCCACGCTCCCCAGGGGAGCCGGCACCTACCGCCAGGAGCCTGCTTCAAATGTGGCCGGGTCGGCCACTGGGCAAAAGTTTGCCCCAATCCCAAGCCTCCTACCAAGCCTTGCCCGCAGTGCAAACAGCCAGGCCACTGGAAGTCGAACTGCCCGACCCTGGCTCTGCCACCGGCTCTGCAAAGCCGAGGTGCCGAGATCCTGGAAACTCCAGACACATAGCTGCAAGGTATGGAGCTGCTGGGGTTCATGGACTGAAGAGGCCCTGGCTCCTCGACTCCGGTAACCCTCGCCGAGCCCAGGGTTGTGCTCCAGGTAGCGGACTACCTTCTCCATTTCGCCCTCTCACTCAGGCCCTACTTCCCCTTCCCTCCCACTCTGCAGATCCTGTTACTGACTTAGCCCAACAACTTTCCCGCTCCTAGCTCAGTATGCTTTTTACCTCCCACTTACACTCCAACTTACACTGAACAGGAAAACACCCAGTATTGCTCTCTTCCTCAACAAAAATGGTGGGTACACAAATAGAACTTACTCATTCTCCCAAAGTTACAACAGGAAACAATCATCACCAATATTCACAATTCTCCACACATCGGGCCAAAAGCTCTCTACACGTTTCTAACCCCATATTTCACCCCACTGGACTATGGAGTACTATCAACACAGTACATGCAAAATGCAACATCGGTGCCCTCTCCAATAGCCAGAAAGCTCAACACCCTCATAAACAGCTCCACCAGATGTAAGGGCACCTACTGGGACAGGACTGGCAGATAAACGTTACCCACATGCCAAAGCATAAGCGGTTTAAGTATCTCCTCACTATGGTGAACACATTTTCAGGATGGATCAAAGTCTTTCCCACCTCCTCTGAGAGTGCAAGCATAGTCGCCACTCACCTTCTTCAAGACTTCATTACTCGTTTTGGCCAGCCTGCTTCAATTCAGTCGGACAATGGTCCAGACTTCATATCTATGGTGCAGCAGGCAGTTTGCGCCTCACTGGGCATCTGCTGGAAACTCCACGCAGCCTACACCCCCAGTCTTCTGGTAAGGTTGAACGAGCTAACAGTCTCATAAAACAACAGCTCACCAAACTCTCCCTAGAACTGCAACTTTCTTGGCCTCAACTATTACCCTTTGCTCTTATACTCGCCTTGGCGCAGCCCCTCAGGAGCCGTCTGGCCTCAGTCCTTTCAAAATACTCTACAGACAACCTTTCCTTTTCTCGCCTCTTCCTGCAACCGATTGCCCTCTGCTAGCTTTTTACCTTCCATACTTGTGCTTGCTCCACAACCTTCTTAGACAACACGCCAACTCTGCCATCCCTGAACCCTCTCTGACCTCTGCTGATCACCAAAAACCAGTGCATCCTGGAGATGCTGTGTTAATTAAATCCCTTGCACCCAAACCCTTAGCACCCCGGTGGAAAGGCCCTTACACTGTCCCTTACCACTCCCTCAGCAATCAAGGTTCTTAGACTAGATTCCTGGGTACATTTGTCCCGAGTCCAGATGGCAGTAAACTCTGACCATGGCTCCCAGTGGTCTGCTCAGTCTACTGGTCCTATGTCTCTCTGCCTCACTCACCTCACCAAGCCAGCCAGCTAAACGTAGTATAATTTCCCCTTTTGCCTGGCGATTTTACTTGACTGAAAACTATACCAATTACGCCTGCACTAAGTGTTATGATTATTTGCTGGCCACCGCTAACTGCCCACCCACAGGGGGCAGAGCACCCATATACTTAAATTTCACTGATTTTAAAACGCTTCCTGTATGACCAGAAGGCAACTACCCAATGTGCAAAAAAGTGAATGCAGAAAAATGTAGGGTGTCCTTGGTCTTCCTGCCAGATACATTACCTTTCCCTTCGTCCCCAGGGATGATTCTACTACCATCAATCTAAATACACTCTCACAATCCCAGACCCCTGGGATAGCCTGTGGACGTCTCCGGTTCCAGGAGCCTAGTGCACCACTCGCCAAGAGAAATTTCTGGACGCCAAACTGTATGTATGGAGGTCGCTACTCCAGGTCCAATCCACCATCCACCGTAATATTCAGATCCAAGACCTTCAACTCACTAACTAAATTTCTAAACCTTCTGAGTCTCCCTTCTCCTGGCTCACCCTGCTACAGCAGGGACTGGCCATCGCCACTTTGCTGGACTAGGCAACCTCTCCACCTGCTTCATGTGTGCGGCCCTAGAACGCCCTCCTCTGGTAGCAGTACCAGGTCCTGCCCTGTCATTTTCATCCAACGTAAAGACCACAAAAGCCATAACCATCCCCAACGTCACTCTGTACATCCAACCGGAAAACACTCAAGTGCCCTTTTGCTACTCCAATCCATCGACACAGACATGTAATGTCACTCAAATCCCCTCCAAACCACTAACAGGGCCAGAAAAAATTTTCTTTTGGTGCAACCATACACTCACTATGCATATAAACATCAATTCTACCTCTACCCATCACTCTGGTTCCGCAGCTCCCTATATACACTCCGGCTGAGTTCCAGGACAAATACATCCAAGTATACAGTCGTCAAACTAAAAGAGCAGTTTTTCTCCCGATAGCAGTGAGAATCTCCTTCGCCTCAGCAGCAATTGCAGTAGGACTCAGCGGCGGAGCCCTTGGACACTATCATCACAGCAGACAAGTTTACCGCATGCTTCCAGCTGGCAGTCGATGCCTCTGCCAAGTCTCTAGCCTCCCTGCAAAGACAAATAACCTCTGTTGCCCAAGTTGCCTTGCAGAACCACCGCGCTTTACCTGCCTCTTCCTCCAGGAGGAAGGCTGTTATTATATCAATAAACTGGGGATTGTGGAAACTAGAGTCCAGATCCTCAACAAGCTAAACCGAGAGCTGCAAAACAACAGATTCAGAACAGATGGATCTTCCTCCTGGTGGAACTCTTCTCTGTACTCCTTCCTAGCCCCCATACTAGGACCCATAATTTTAGTTATAATTTTGCTCTTAATTGCTCCTTGTCTCATCCAGCTCCGGCAAAGTCGACTCCGCGAAATTACCCGTATAGCAGTTCACCAGCAATACCAACCTCTCCACCCTGTGCTAGGCCGCAACTGTCAGTACTCTGCCTGAAAAGCCCCTCCCCTTGCTTTTTACCCACTACCCACAGGAAGCAGTTACAGAAATGGTTACATCCCTTTTCCCTATAGGGCACAGTCTAAAATGTCCGGTCTTGGCACAACAGACTCCATTTTGAGTCCTGCACCTCCATCTTAGCTCTCAAGGCTGACCCCTAACCGACCTCCCCTCCCCTGCTCAACCCCAAATTCCTGGAACCAGCTCGTCCCAAAGCCAGAATGTTTTCTGAAGATATGGTCACTCCACGCGTCCCTGACATATAGGTAAGATTAACAACCTTCTCCCTTCTGAAGCACCTGTGTGCGCAGATCCTCGCCAGCTTTGATCCTCCCCAGCTGTGCCTGCCAGCAGTGGGCATAAAAACGCTGCCAGGATTTTTTCCCCCTGCGCGGCTTCAATAGCTCAATACCCTGAGTTGCTGAACCCGCCCGCAAGCTTCTCAATAAGGCCTGCTTCTAAAACTTCGTTAATTGCATCTTTGATTCCGTTTTCACGTCCAAATAAACCTTATACACTGAGCCTCAAGAAGGCTTTGGGAGTCAAAATCCTCCCAGCCTCCAGGCAGCAGCCTCCCAGCCCCCTCACAAATGCAGCCCGGGAAGGCAGGCGAGTTCCCGGGAAAGCAGGCACGTCAAGTCCCGCACACCAGCAAGAAACGGCGCAAAGACGGACACCAGCAAGAAACGGCGCAAAGACGGACACCAGCAAGAAACGGCGCAAAGACGGACACCAGCAAGAAACGGCGCAAAGACGGACACCGTGAATTCAACCCAACAAATCTCCCGAGGGTGGTGAGGTAAAAGGAGCCCAGAGGGGCCCCCAATCCGTGAGACCAACATGGGAGAGCCCACTCCTGGGGCCGGCTTACCTCATAGCTCCGAATCACACAGCTCCACTTCTTTTCGACCTCTCCGGGGACAGGTGTGCCTCGGTCCTTAGCTCCACGCGAAAAACAGCTCACGCCGAGGCCTGGTTTGGGATCCCCGTGAGTTTTATGAGCGGTTAGGGAGGCGTGGTCGATGACGTGGGTCGACCCCATTGGCTGAATTGTTGAATTGAATTCACCTGGCCTAGGTGAGCCAATGCAGGTACAGCGCCCACCCAGGCATAGCTCCCCCTCCTGGCTGGAAACCTGAACTTCTGAGCATGCAGTGAGCCACTGCTTCATGAGCCGGTAGCTTGGACCTCTGAGCATGTGTAATAGGCCTGCCAGTCCCTATGCTAGCTCCCTAACAGGTTTTCCAGCCGAAGGTCTGCCTTCTGGAGCTGTTCTACAGAAAGCACTTAGTTCCTGACCCCTACGCATTCGGGGTAATGGATGCCCTCGCTTCCGTGCTTGCTTCTATGTCATTCTGGAATGGTCCTTGTTTCACAGGTCGGCGAGGTCAGGAATTCTGGGCTGGTTGGCTACCAAGCACAAAATAAATAGCCAACAGATTGAAATCTCAACCCCTATATTGGTTTATTATCGACCACACAAACTTGTCTTCTGGAACTTCCCTCCTAAATTTCTGAACCCTTGAACTCCTTGACACATGTACTTGGAAAGCAAGGATTCCAAACTCTGATCACCATATCTGACTGCTCCCCCAGTCCCTCTGCACTGTCAACCAGCAAAGTCGGGCCTCTCCATTTCTCAGAAGCTGCAGATTGTTACGTGACATCACCCTGTGTTTAAATGTTAGTGATTATGCCGTTTAAAAAACAAATGTGTGAGCCAACTGGGGGCAAACAAGACTCGTTTGAAACACCAGCTCTGTCTCCTCTAAGGGCCCGTGTACAACTGCGACAACACAACAGTGGGTCCTGCTGGGTCTCCATTAGCATCAGGGAGGAAGGTTATTTATTACAGGGAATCCTACCTTTGTCCCTTGGTGTTAATTGCAGACTCACTGGGTGACGGATTCACTTTGTCAAACTCCGTTTGGTATTGCTCCATCCCTCCATTATTCTCCCTAATGACAAAAATAATTAACACATTCATATAAAAGCACAGGATGAGGATAGCTTTAATTTATGCATCTAGTTCAGGGTCATCCCTCTTATCAATATGTGACAATCTAATGAGGCTTAATTAAAAAGTAGCAGTGAAGCAATTTAGGAAACTGAGGGATTGTCACGAGTCCTGGTTGTGACAGCATGTTTTGTGCACCATGGAAGATAACAGATTTGTCTTCTGTGGTATCTCATATCCATCATCCCCAAACTACCTGCTCTTAGGGGTAGAGAGAGCGAGCTTGTCTTTGAAAAAAGTGCCTGGGTTTGGTAGCTGCTCACAGGATGGCAGGTGTAATGTATTATGAGAACTTAACAAGGCTCTGAGAAGATGGCTATTGGAAGGTCTGGCTGGAGGGCAAGGTCATGGCCCTGAAGGATTCAGGATCCAGAAGTCAAGTCAGAACTGGATGCCAGAGACTTTCTCAATCCAGCCCTCTTTGCCCCTCCCCTAAGGCCAATACATTTCTAAGGGTTATGGATTCTACTTCAGAATCTTTCTCAAACCCAGGGCCCTCTTCACCATTATTGTCTAGACCTGGTCACCTCTTGCCTTATAAATAAAAATATGGGTTTATTGTAAGTCTGGGTCTGTTAGGTTTCTCGGGTGGGAAATGTCTCGGTCCTTGGCTACACACTGGAAAGAAATTCACACCAAAGCCTGGTTGGTAATCCGAGTGGGTTTATATACATGAGAGAAGAAGGTTCCGGCGTTACACTAAACTGAACACGGGCACCCTTATGACACTGCACACTCAGCCCTGCTGAGTGGAAGGCAGAGAAGCAGCTGAAGGGAAGGGGCGGCGGTCTCCAGATTCCAGCCTTTTAAGGGTTTTCAGCTGGGAGGCGTCAATTAAGCTCTCCTGGCTTGGGCTTAGCCCGCATTGGCTTCCAACCTCCTGTAGGGGGCCCCCTAAGCATGGAGAGGAACAACCCCTTGTCTTGCTACCTAACCGGTCTACATTCCTGCATGGCTTCTTTGAGATGGAACTAGCCCCTTTAGACAGCCTGAGGGGTTCACCAGGAGACACGGGCCCCAGTGTTCCCTGTGACCACCTTAAACCTTAAACTACTGTTGGAGTTTATATTACCTGTGTGGGTCTGTGGGCATGGGACGTTTCCATGCCAGAGACCTGAAATTACACAAATAGGCATCCAGAACAGAACTCATACAGGCTCTAATAAGATGCTCGGATGCTTCTCGCTAGGATGAGAATTTAACGAAGTGTGTGAGCAGTTCAGATCTTGTAAGGGAGAACAGGTCAGTAGGGTATCCAGAGAAGAGAGCAAAGGTCAGGGGAAAGGGAGGGGGCCCACAGACATCTGTGCTCTGTGTTTGGCCACAAGACAAGAAACCGGGTCTCCTTGCAAAAGAAAGCAGAACAGCAAGTCCCTCAGAACTACGACATATTTAAACATGACCTATACAACACTCGGCTCTAGGAGGCGCCTTGGAAAACCATAAAAGCCCTAAAAGAGGGGCAAGGAGGAAGCCCAAGTCTTTGATTTTCCCTGCTGTGCTTTCAGTGTTGAAATGTCTGTGCACGGAGCCTTTGAAATTTCAGAATCAGAGAGTGGATTCACAAGCCAAGCTCCTGCTTTATTCTTCAATGCATTTGGGCCCAGCTTCTCCTTGGTGAGACATGTAACAGAAATTCTGGACTTAGGAGCCACTTGGTCCTTGGACACTAGGAGATTTCAGTGGAATCTGAAACAGGGCTCTAACCACCAGCTGGACCGGCCTAGGAAGCCCAAGTATTCATTCTCCCAAACACCAACCTCCCGTTGCTCTTCATCTGCCTGCACCTTGTTCAGCTTTAGTTGTCCGTGGAAGCGTTTGGCACCCATCTGATGCTTCGGAACCCAGAAAGGAGGAAAGGTAAAACTGGGATTCAAATGAAACAGACTTAAGCAGGACCATAGCCAAGATGTGCCCAGGGCTCCTCGCAGCATTTGTCACCTTCATTTCCCTCTTCGGACTCAGACGTGGCAAGGTTCAGAAACAAGCTTTACCAGAAAGAACAGCTGTGAACCCAGCCTGCTTCCAAGTGAGAAAAAGCCCTTTACACATGAGTTCCTGAGGTCAGCCCAGCCCTGTGCGTCCCCACCCCTCCCAGAGTCCCTGGCTCTCTGGCGAAGCATTAAAGCAAGTGGAAGCAGAGATTTGCTCAGAATAAAAAAATCGTTTTTCACAATAGCACGGCACGTTCTGGATGGCAATCACGGCTGCACAAACCATATCCGTCCTCCAGCCATAATGTTGGCGCCTCAGTGACCATGCACATACATTGTGTGGCGAGACTCAGAGCCTATTCCATTTGTGGTCAATTGTTTCCTCCCTCTCCATGCTTTGCACTTAGGAGACATGCTCTCTGGAGGTGGTTGAGGCTTGTCTTGTCACCAATAATCATCTCCTACACCTTCCTTTACAGTCACTAATTTGATGTGCTCACTCAAAGAAATGCCAATAATATGAGGTTTCAGAGGAGAGCTCCTAGAGCTCCCCCAGACAACAAGGAGGCCGAGTGTCACCGTCATTATCCTGAGCTGGGAGGGGGCACTAGTGTTCTGGGAGCTGGGGATCCGTCACTGCCTGCCCGCCGCACAGACAGAGCAGGTGCTGGTTATAATTGCTTCTAGACGTCCTGCCATGCTGAGTTGAAAGTCAAACCCGTAAACGCTGCCCGACTACAATAACACTGGAGTACACAGACATTTCTGCATCATTGCTGGGTGAAAATATACTGAGTGGAGTTGGATGAGATGGCAGCAAGTGCCTAAGGAGGGGATGCTGTGGGAATACCAACAAGAGACTGTCAGTCGCCGTTTCCTCCTCTCTTCTGCTTTCCCCCCCCTTTCTTTCAGGCCCAAAGGACATGACAAATATGTAAGGAAACAAATTTGTTCATTTTTAGAGGAGTCTCCCACCCCACCCCACCCCACCCCACCCCCATCCAACTCTGGCCTCCTTTGAGCAAGCCAGTAGAACTTTTTTTTTTTTTTAAACCTGGCTTCTACTATGGCAATTTCCGGAGTTGCTATGTGGCTGTGTTTAAAAGTCGCCTTTGGGATCCAGAGCACAATCCTTGTCACAAAGGCATTCTCCCAGTCCCAAATAGCAATGCGACCTCCTTTCAGAAGGTTGTTCTTGTTTCTGTAGACCCAGAAAGGAGTTCAAGCTGTTGATCTTGACCGTGGTTGTCAAGTCAGCCTCTCATGGGCACCTCATGGGAAGCGGAGCAAACTATGCCAGTCTGTGCTATCACCAGGGCTGGGAAGGGAAGCCAACCGTGGAGGGCCATAGGTCGATGTGTGGATGGAGATAATCAGGTCTTTCGTCCTTATTCTATTTCAGTCTGGAAACATCACTGAAGCCTGCTCAGTGTCATAGCAACACACAAACTTTCACTGACAGTCTGGGGCACATTGGCTGCAAATCGAACCCGGGTCTTCCCGGTGAAAGACGATGAGAGATCTACCACTGAAGCACCGTGACCCTCACCTCAAACCAGGGCAGTCATTTCCCACAGATCTACCAGAGTTCAAACCAGACCACAATGCGTGATGACTGAGATTGCCACCAGAATCTGATACTGATGCAGAAAAAAACCTAACTACCATTTTATTGACTCCCACTCATACCGGCCCAATAGGACAAAGAACTGCCCCTTTGGGGTTTTGAGACTTTAAATCCTTACAGTAGCGGTTCTCAACCTGTGGGTCGCGACCCCTCTGGGGATCAAATAACCCTTTCACAGGGGTCAACCAATTCATAACAATAGCAAAATTACAGTTATGAAGTAGCAATGAAAATAATTTTATGGTTGCAGGTGACCACAACATGAACTGTATTAAAGGGTGGTGGGGGCATTATGAAGGTTGAGAACCACTGCCTTACAGAAATAGACAATCTCATATTTCTCCCACGGACGGGCTAGTCAGTTCAAACCCCCGACCTTGCGATTAGCAGCTTAATGCACAGTCCACTACACCACCTGGGCTCCTAATGCTATAATAAGAGATACTATTGTTAGATCTCTCCTGGGAGAGATATACCTCAGGCCTTGGCTTCGCGCGAGAAAGAATTCAATTCGAAGCCTGGATTGTGATCCAAGTGGGTTTTTTGAGAGAAGAAGTTTCAGGTTTACACAGGCACCTCGGGGCCCCTCACGGGGCACAGCCTACCTAGAAGCTGCTAGAGAGAAAGTCACTCAGTGGGCTCCGGGATCCTGCCTTTTTTTCTTTTTAAAAAAATCGTTTTATTAGGGGCTCATACAACTCTTATCACAATCCATATATACATCAATTGTGTAAAGCACATTTGTACATCCATTGCCCTCATTATTCTCAAAACATTTGGTCTCCACTTAAGCCCCTGGCATCAAGTCCTCATTTTTCCCCTCCCTCCCCGCTCCCCCATCCCTCAAAAAACCTTGATAATTTGTGAGTGGTGATACTGAGAGGGTTGTGGGAGGGTGGATTGGAAAGAGGGAACTGATTACAAGTATCTACATGTGACCTCCTCTCTGGGGGACAGACAACAGAAAAGTGGGTGAAGGGAGACATCGGAGCGGTCAAGATCCTGCCTTTTCAATTCCTCCATAGGGAGGCATGGTTGACGGTCATGGTCAACCCCAATGGCTGGATTGAATTCACCTTGCCCAGATGGGCCAATCCAGGTGTAATGCCCACCTAGGTGTACCACCCCTTCCTGGCCGGAAGTTTGAACCTGAGCATATGTAATGGATGACCCAGTCCCTATGCTAAACCACCTAATAGTATTTGCAAGATGCCAAGCACCGTTCTAAGCTTTTTGTGTATAATAATTCAATTATTCCACTTAACAAGCCTATGTGTGGACTCTATTTGGCCTCCTTTTACAGATGAAAAATCAGTGGCACAGGATGATAAAGTCATGAGCCTAGGACCACACAGTGAGGAAGTGGGAAGGAGAGATTTGGACCCAGGCTGCAGAGCCCATGCCTTGGGTGCCTACAGCTGCCATGTAGGACACAGAAAAGCATGGAGCAGACTCGGCGTAAGACATTAGGGAGTTGGGAGGACTGTAGCATGGATGTATGTGCTATGACTTCATGAGAGTAGCTGCTACTCAGATCCAGAAGAGAATACAAGCCTTTTGCAAAAATTATTTTTGCCAAGAGAGGGTGGAAAACTGCATCTTGTGCGAAATCCCCCCAACCTGCACATGTGCATAGCTATTTCAGAAGGTTCCAAACAATGTGTGCTGTGCGGCAAACCAAACTGAGCTCAGGGGGAGCTGGTCTGTGGGTTATGTTAGCCAGAAAGTGAGCAGTTTGAACTCACCAGCCACCACTCCAAGGGAGAAAGAGGAGGCTTTCTGCTCCCATGGACTTACAGCCTTCGAAGAGGCAGGGAGCATTTCCATGCGTCCTATGATTAGGATCTCAGAGGGTGAGGGTGGAGTTGGTTGAGACCTGTCTTCAGGGCATTTCCCAGAAGGGCTTCCTGCAGTGGCTCTGCCTTCAGGAATGTCTGATGACCTTGAGGGCAGCAAAGTCCTAAACACACTCGGGCAGTGGTTCTCAACCTTCCTAATACAGGTCCTCTTGTTGTGGTGATGCCCCCCTCCCCCAACCATTAAATGATTTTCTTGCTACTTCATCACTGTAATTTTGCTACAGTTATGAATTGGGTGAGCCCTGTGAAAGGGTCATATGACTCCCAAAGGTGTCGCAACCCACAGGTTGAGAACCACTGCACTAAGTGTTCCCCTCCCAGACAGCCCTACCAGTGTCTGGTGTGCATAGTTCTGTGAGGTGAGAGAAATGGACTTAGTGTCTGCTTCTGGTGACAGTTGATGTGGGTGGGCTTTCTCCCTATGTCAAATCCCTCTCAAGCCATTTGTCACCACAACAGAGGGAGCCATGCACAAAAAAGCAAGAAGAGGATGCAGCACAGCAAAACAGCAAGCAGAACAAAGATTGAATAAGCACAATTCACTTCAATCATGAATCGGGAGCCCTTGAGATGTGAGGAAGACCCCAGTCTAGTGACATTAGATCAGGTTTAGGGATTGAGTGAAGCGACCCCTCTTGGCTCCCCTCAGCCCCTATTTTGCTTTCCCACTGACCCTGACCCTTGCATCGTGATTGGTCCTTATTCCAGCATGATGGTTGGTTTCATAACCACGGCATATGGGAATGTGTTAGTCGATAGGTTATACAGGCACAGCCTCTGGAATGGGTAAGTGAGGAGGCGATTTGGGCTCGCTCATGCAGACCTCTAGTTGTCCTTGACATGCCTGGTAGAATGGATCATGTGAAGTGATTTGAGATCGGCGTTGAGATCTGATAGGTCATGCAGACTTCTAGCTGTTCCTGGCAGTACCCTATTTTAAGGAAACAGAATGTTTGGCGTTTAAGTCGTATTTGAGCTTAAATTTTGAGCAATAGGCTGTGGCTCACAGTGAGAGTCTATGTGGAGACCCTACATCCATTTTGAGGGGCCACAGATTCAGCCACCATTGAGTTCTTTCTTACTGCTGACTGGCAGTGGAAAGCTTGTCCCTCAGGCAGTGTGCTTGCATCCACTCCCCGGGCCACACTCAACGATATACGGTAGTGTGCACATCCCAATGAAGGTCCCGCTCATGCTCTCACAGGCCCTCCTGAAACTCCATGAATTGATCTGTCTTCAGTCACAATTTTGTGACAAAGTTGTTTGTTTTCTATGTCTTATTTAAGTTTTCAGGAGCCCAGGTGGTAATGCTGGATAGTGTTGGACTATTAAGAGCAAGGTCGCTGGTTCAAAGCCAAGTCATTCCACAGGAGAAAGATGAGGTTATTGCTTCCTGTAAAGGTAGCAACTTCAGGATCCCTACACAGAGTCACTATGAGTCAGAGTCAGCAGGACAGAATGGGTGTCATTTTATTTAAGTCACTGTGGCTGTGGGTCCTTCCAACACCATTGTGGCCTCATGCGGATGCTCTCCTTCATCCAGAACAGCAGTTTGTGCCTTTTTCTTGTGTAAAACTTAGCAAAGGAGTTCCTAATAAAATATAGTTGGATTGGGAGTCTTTCCCCCCTCAAAACAAAGTAAATACAAAAATAGAAACGAGACTATGGTGCCAATAACCAGTTGGAGAGTTGAGAGAGCTGAACTCTCAATCCTGATAGAAACCCATTGTGACTGAGCACCTGCTCAAGGTCATCCACAGCCTATGAGGTTGAGCCTATGTGTTGGGGAGTAATTGTGTACATAAAGTTAACCATTTCTCTTTCTAAAGATTCTGTCTAAAGCTTACTTTAAATAATAAGTTTTCCCCTGGGCTAGGTAAAGTTCAGGGAGTTTAACCCCCTAGTATCCACCCCCTCTCAGCATTCATCATGTTAGGCCAGAGGAGGCAAATCACACCCACTACCCAGGGAGCACTGCTTCCAAAAGCACATTGCCTGTGCCGGGGCAGAGGGGAGGTACCCGGACCAGAAATGCTGACAGAGTGGGACCAGAGAGCTCAGCCCCCAGCTTCCCGAGGGAGCAGCTGTGATGGTTCACTTCTGGATGAATATGTTTAAGCAAAGGCCAAGGGCATGACTTGGGCAGCACGAAAAGCAGATGTGCAGAGGTTGTTCACTGCATTCCAGAAGTTCACACACTCTCCGGAGGCTCCTTGGCTCAATGGCAGGAAGTCATTGGTGGCTTCCACCTTCAATCCCAAAAGGTCACTGCCGTCCAGTGGATTCCAACCACAGTGACCCTGTATGGAGTTTTCAAGACTGTAAATGTTCATGGGAGCCAGCAGTCTCATTGTCCCCCTTGGGACAGGGAGCTAACAGCCCGTTTTGCCACTAGGGCTCCTTCCTCTCTAATTCTGGATCCAGTCCCTCTGAATATCCTGCCCTGCCCTTGTCTAGGCTTCTAAAATGCGTTCCACGCTGCTTATGTTAGTCTGGGTGCATTCGAGAAACAAATCCACAGAAACACGTATGTATAAGAGAGTTGTATGTAAAGGGTGAGTGCACATCAAGAAAACATGCTCACATGTGCTTATGCACCTGCTTTGTCTTCAGCGATCATGTTGGTGTAGGCTGGTGTGCTTTTTCCATGTGGACTTTGTTGTTTCTTATCTACATGGCCCCCTGTTTATCTTCCAGCCTTTAAGACCCCAGATGCTATATGCTTTGATAGCCGGGCACCATGGTGCTTAACTACTACACCACCAGGGTTCATTAGCATGTGACTTATCTCCTGTCATTCACACTAGATGCTCAAAATAGCAGGAGACCAGGTTTCTCCTTTGTGGCCACACCAGGTACTGACAGAACCAAGAACAGAGACACAGTTATATATCTTGACTATCATTTGCATATTATATGCCAGGAATCCCTAGGAAGTGTCTTGGAATTGTTCTACTCTGGTTCAAATTTCACACACCCTCCCAGTTTCCATACTGACTCTGCCAAACCCCTAGTAACTGATTTGCACCTCCTATCAACTTGGAGAAAACACCCTAGGCATGATATAGAAGTGGACATGCTTGGTACCCAGAAAACCTGTTCAGTGTTTTGAGGGCGGCTCAGCAAACAAAATGGGCACAGTGATTAAGCATTCAGCTGCTAACACAACACTCAACTCTGTAGTGGTTCTGCAAGAGAAGGATATGGTAGTTGACCCCCCCAAAAGAGTTACAAACTTGGAAACCCTACAGGTATTTGTATAGGGTCGCTATGTGTTCCAATTGAGATGATTGTCATAGGTTGGGTTTGGTTCAACCCGTCTTACTGAGGAGACTCCTTCTTTACACGCAATCAGTTACTTTAGAGGAAAAAGACATGCCTGTCCCAGAACAATCCAAGGACTGGTAAAGGCAACACCCACAAAGACACTCCCTCTGCCTGCCTAACTCTAAAATGCTGCCCATAAAACACTCTGCCTGGTAATATCTGGGCAGCACACTGGGAAGGTGCAGCAAATGTGTGTTGAATGTATGAGGCCATTTCATAGTTTGGTTGCACGATCAGGGTGTCTGTCATAAAGCCCATCTCTTTGACTCCACCTCTCAGCAGAGATGAACACAAGCTTCCCGTTTTTTGCTCGGCAATGTCCTTGTCAAATAAAAGTTCCTTGTAGATCAGTAACTTGCCACAGAGCAAAAGATATGGGAAGAGGCTCATCTTTCTCCTGGCTATGAAATAGAATGGCAAGCCCCTCCCTTCAACACACACACACACGCACGCACACACACACGCGCACACACACACCCCTGCCTTACAACTACATTCGGTTGATTAGCAAACAAAGCTCTACAACCCAACTATGTGTTTTTCTTCTCCAGAGGAATGACGGACTTATATACCCTGCATTGTCTTTTTTTTAATGGAATTGCCCCAGTTCTCCTCACCTTTCCTTAGATAGTGCAGTGAACTATTAGATGACTGCAGGTATTGAAAACTAGTATTGATTTCCAGTTTGTGTCACCTTTGGCTTTTAGCACCCTCCACTTCTCTAGTAAGCTTTCCATTGCTTTGGGGAAATTTTCTCTCTCTGAATTTATTATGTGAGGGTGGTAGTGTAATAATCAATGTGCCTATGGAGGACTATCCTTCATGACCTAAACTCATTAAGGGGCAGTGCCTGATGGAGCATCAGGTTGGAGGAAGGCCTATTAACAACCTGCATTATACAGATGACACAATTTTGCTGAAAATGAGAAGGACTTGATTCACGTGCTGATGAAGATGAAGGATTAAAGCCTTCAGTTTGGATTATGACTCAATGTAAAGAAAGCCCAGACCCTCACAACTGGACCTATTGATAACATCATGATAAATGGAGGAAAGATCGAAATTGTCAAGGATTTTGTCTTGCTTGAATCCACAATCAATTCTCATGGAAGCAGCAGAGAAGAGAACAAATGACACATTTCACTAGTCAAATCTGCTACACGAGACCTCTTTAAAGTGTTGAAAAGCAAGAGATTACTTTGAGGACTGGGGCGGGTTGACCCAGGCCATGGTATTTTCAACTGTCTCATATTCATGTGAAAGTTGAAACCTGAATAAGGAAGACCAAAGAAGAATAGATATATTTGATTAGTAGTGATGTAAAAGAGTAATGAATGTACCATGGACTGCCAAAAGAACAAACCCATCTAACTTGGATGAAGTACAGCCAGAATGTTCCTCAGGGCAAGGATAATGAGACTTCGCCTTAACTTTGACATGTTGTCCGGAGAGATCAGTCCCTGGAGCAGGACATCGTGTTCTGGAAAGTAGAGGGGCAATGAAAAAGAGGAAGGCCCTCAACAAATGGGATTGACACAGTGGCTGCAACAATGGGCTCAAACTTAAGAACAACGGTGAGAATGGTACAGGACCGGGCAGTGTATGACTTTGTTGTATGCATGGTCACAATGAATCCAAACCCTCCCTATGACACTGAACAACAACAACAACAACCTGACTGAATCCTCTAGGAGGACTCTTGAATGTGAGAAAAATGGAACGAAGCCAGAGGAAGGATTGGAGGATGTCTTAAGTTCCTGTCTTAATCTCCTTAACCAAAAATTATCCAACAAGTCAGTAGCCTTAAAACACTTTTCCCCCTGCTTTGGAGCTTACAGGTTCAAATTTGGGGTGCGACTCTAGGTCAGGGTCCTTCTTTGTGGATACCAGAAAGTTCCTTGGCATTCCTCGCTATCTTTCTCCCCGTACTGTGTGTTACTGGGTCTATCCTGGCCTTTAACTCAGAAGTGTTTAGGTTTAGGCTCAAGCCTATTCTCATATGGCCTCATTTTTTTTAACATTTTATTAGGACTCATACAACTCTTATCACAATCCATACATATACATATATCAATTGTATAAAGCACATCTGTACATTCTTTGCCCTAATCATTTTCTTTTTTTTACATTTTATTAGGGGCTCATACAACTCTTATCACAATCCATACATATACATACATCAATTATATAAAGCACATCCGCACATTCCCTGCCCCAATCATTCTCAAAGCATTTGCTCTCCACTTATGCACTTTGCATCAGGTCCTCTTTTTTTTTTCCTCTCTCTCCCCGCTCCCCCCTCCCTCATGTACCCTTGGTAATTTATACATTGTTATTTTGTCATATCTTGCTCTATCCCGAGTCTCCCTTCCCCCCCTTCTCTGCTGTCCATCTCCCAGGGAGGAGGTCACATGTGGATCCTCGTAATCAGTTCCCCCTTTCTAACCCACTCACCCTCCACTCTCCCAGCATCGCCCCTCACACCTTTGGTCCTAAAGGTATCATCCACCCTGGATTCCCTGTGCCTCCAGCCCCCATATGCACCAGTGTACAACCTCTGCCCTATCCAGCCCTGCAAGGTAGAATTTGGATCATGGTAGTTGGGGGGAGGAAGCATACAGGATCTGGGGGAAAGCTGTGTTCTTCATCGGTACTACCTCGCACCCTGACTGACCCATCTCCTCTTCTAAACCCCTCTATGAAGGGATCTCCAGTGGCCATACGGCTTCATTTATATTACAAAAGAACTCTCTTCTTTTCAAACAGGATCATGTCCACCAAGGTTCAAATTTCTCACATATTTTGAGGGGGCTACAGATCAATCCATAATGGTTCTTTTGGGTAGCTGTAACAAATGGCTACCAATCGAGTGACTTAAACAGCAGGCATTTGTTCTCTCACTTTTCTGAAGGACAATGGGTTAAAATTAAGGTGTGGGCAAGATTCATTCCTTCTGAGAACTCTGAAGGAGAATCAAAGTAGCCTCTCTCTGCTTCCGGTCACTGCTGCTAATCCTTGATATTTCTTGGCTTATAGATGCACTGATCCAATCTCTGCCAGTGTCTTCACACGGGGTCTCTGTGTGCCCACTCCTCTTCTTATAAGAACACACCAATCAGTGCATGTAGTATCCATCTGAAATCTAAACCCAGAAAGATGGAGCTCTTGAAATACTTATCTAAGCACATCTGCCAAGACCTCCTCTCCAAGTAAGGCCATAGCCTCAGGTCCCATGTGAACATGAATGGGTGTGTGTGAATGTGATTTAATGTACTACAGAGGGCACGCTTTGGCCTCAGGAGGAGTGTTTCGCCATTACCTGCTTCACAGCCCTGAGATTGCCCAGGCATTTGCCACATTTTCTTGTCTTCCCAACATTTATCCACCATTAGGCCTTTTCCCCTAAGTTAGTCAAGCATCAGTTTCTGTCACTTGTGATCATGACCCTCCCTCCCGCCCAGGTCACAAATTTAAAGTGACACAGGCAGTTTCTTTAATGGGCACTATGTTATCCTGACTAGCAAGCATTGCTAAGGAGGGAGGATGAATCAGGGAGAACCCGCTTGCTTCATCTAGCTTCGGGGAAGTCCACAGAGGATTGATCCCTGAGCCACTAACGAATTTTGCAACTGTCACAGAACAATGCAAATAAGTAAGATCCACATCTACTGAACACCATCATGAGGTCAAACTGTGTGTAAATAAATGCCTGTTTCAAAGAGTGAGTAAATCCTAAGGTAAGGAGTGACAGGGCTTTGTTGCCAGTATGTTAACCAACTGCACCACCCAGGGACTCCTCCATGTGACTAAAGAATTTCTTAAGGACTTCCCCCACAGACCCAAACCAAAACCAAATCCACTGCCATGGGGTTGACCTCATATATGGCACAATAGACTGGCTCTGCTGATTTTCAGAACTGCACATCTTTACGGGAGCAGAAAACCCTCATCTTTCTCCCAAGGAGTAGCTGGTGGGTTTGAACCATTAACTTTGCCATTAGCAGCAGCCCAACTCTTAACCCAATATACCACCAAGAGTGGTTCAATTTGGAAAAATAGTATGTGATCACCTATCTATGAAGGGAAACCCCTCTCATAGAGTGCACTTACACAAATGAGAAAGAAATGAGTCCCCAAATGCCCGTCTTAATCAACAATCTGGGGAAGGGTGTTCTGGGAAGCAGCTTTCAAATGTGCCTGGAGATTATAAAATTAATCAACCTAATCCCTGTTTTAAAGAGCCCTGGTGGTACAATGGCTAAGGACTGGGTGGCTAAACAAAAGGCTGGTAGTTTGAACCTACCCATGGGCTCTAAAGGGGAAAAGACTTGACGAGCTGGTCCCATAACGATCTCAGCCTAGGACACCTTTGGGGGCAGTTCTACTCTGTCCTGTAGGGTCACTATGAGCTGACATCAACTTAAAGACACACAGCACGTTTGACTCTACGTCATTTGTTGATAGAGTTTGTGCAGAGCATTCTGAGTAGAAAACAGACTCAGGGGCATCTGACATCAACCAGCAACAGTCTCTTTCCTTGAGAAAGACTGTGGAAAGGGATGAAGAGGGAGCTTCCAAAAGCGTGTGGAAAAATGATACGAAAAAATAATGGAATTTTGCCATGAGCTTTTTGAAGCTCTCTTCATGAGAGCTAGTCCTCCATGGAGGTTTCTAGAAAAGTGAAACATGAAGGAAGAGGCTGGTAAGTCCCACTGAACAATTCCAGGGGAGATTGGGTCTTGACTCAGAGTACTTGAGCATTCTGGCTTATTCCTCAAAGTAGCAAATCAGACTAGACCAGGTTCTGAGACTCAGGGAAGGCAAATAAGACACACCAGGCCCATGATTCAGACTTATGGGGAAAGTCACACTGGAGAGGGAAGGCCTCTTTACCTTGTGTGCCTGACAAGTGTCTCATTTGCATCATCTAAAACCCAGCCCTGGAAAAAAGGCTAACAGTACCAGCTTCAAACTTGTATTTGAATCTTGTCTCTGTCACTTATTAACTTAGCCACCTTAAATCCCTTCCTCTAGTTTTCCATCTGTAAATGAGGCACAGTTCCAATCATAGGGCCTTCAGTAAATGGCTATTATTAGCTAGGCATGCACTCCTGTGATCTAGGCGAGAGTTCTCAGCCAGGTTTTTGTGGGAGCTTGTTCTTCAGGGTATTGTCATAGATGAGTGTGTCACCCAGATTCCTCTCAGGGCCAAGAGACTGATTTCCCCAGCTGCCGAGAGAGCCACTGATAGAAAAGGTCCCAGCTGTCTGGCCCCTATCAGGATTGCCTCAGCTGATGAGAGCTCATCCAAGGTCTGCTCCTTCCCCAAACTAACCTTCATCCAACGACTTGTCAATGTAGGGGTATAAATGGCATAGTGGAGGCATTTGACCCCCCTGTAACTTCACAAAAGGCAATGGAGGAAAATCAAGATAAACAGCCCAAGGCTGATTCCTATGAGACAGAGATCAAAATGCCTCCGCCCTCCTTTCTTTTCACAGTTTCTGACACCAACCATCCCTACCATGACACTCTCTTCTTCTCTGCTGGGTTTGATAATCCTTAAGTGGCAATGGCCACACAGAACTCGCAAACAATACTTATGTTTCTGGGGTTAATTGGGGACCTAGCAGGTGACAATTCAGGATCAGAAATGACTGGGGATATAGTTCTTCCAGTCAGGACAGTCTCTTCCAAGTGGTGCCCAGAGGCAGAACTTTTTCTGGTCCTTGGCCTCTGCCCTGCAGCTCCTTGACCTCTGCTCTGCTTGGGACCGTGTGCAAAGTTCTTTCAGCTCTGCTGATAAGTGCGTTGAGGCAGCCCGCTTTGTCTGGAAGCCTTGGCCCAAAGACACTCAGCTTTCTCATTCTGTGTGCTGGCGAGCTCCCTGTTCTGGGGTCTTGGTGCTGCTGCCTCTGCTTCCATGAGCTATTTATCTGCCACTGTTTTTCATTGTCTCCTGATGCATCCAGTGTCAGGGATCTCTGTCTCCTGGACAGAGGTGGTGCTCAGAGTAATAATCCTGGGTCCAAAGAGCACACTCCACTGCTGGCTCGTCTTTCTCGGTGCTCTTGAAACTCCACTTTCTGTTTCTGAGTTAACTCACCCAGGATGACCATACCGACCAATCCCCACATTAGCGGTCTACAGGTCTTATTTGAATGGTCTCACCTCTTCGAGGATGCCATGCACTTTACTGATATTATTAGCATGCTATCTACTTCCCTCGGTGGCATAGTTCCACCCTGTCATTGGTAGGAGTTACAAAGACTATAGCTAGAGGAGAACTAGTAAGCAATTCGCTGCAACGTATTAGGCTACAAAGTCCCAGGCTACTGGTCACCACTTGGCCAGGTCCCAGTTACAGAGCTCCCTGTGATGGCTCCTTTTGCATAGCAATGTGGCGAGGCTATGGTGCCCAGTTTTTTTGTCAAACAAGCATTCATCTATTTGCTCTTGTTTTTTAAACATTTTATTAGGGGCTCATACAACTCTTATCACAATCCATACATATACATACATCAATTTTATAAAGCACATCTGTACATTCTTTGCCCTAATCATTCTCAAAGCATTTGCTCTCCACTTAAGCCCTCCGCATCAGGTCCTCTTTTATGTCCCCTCCCTCCCCGCTCCCCCTCCCTCATGAGCTCTTGATAATCCACAGATTGTTATTTTGTCATCTCTTGCCCTTTCCGGAGTCTCCCTTCCCCCTTTCTCTGCCGTCCATCTCCCAGGGAGGAGGTCACATGTGGATCCTTGTAATCAGTTACCCCTTTCCAACCCACTCACCCTCCACTCTCCCAGTATCACCCCTCACACCCCTGGTCCTGAAGGTATCATCCACCCTGGATTCCCTGTGCCTCCAGCTCCCATATTCACCAGTGTACAGCCTCTGCCCTATCCAGTCCTGCAAGGTAGAATTTGGATCCTGGTAGTTGCGGAGAGGAAGCATCCAGGATCTAGGGGAAAGCTGTGTTCTTCATTGGTACTACATCGCACCCTGACTGACCCATCTCCTCTCCTAAAGCCCTCTATGAGGGGATCTCTAGTGGTCGACATTTAGGCCTCTGGTCTCCACTCTGCACTTCCCCCTTCATTCTCTATGGTATATATATCCATATACACACAGATATATATATATTCTATTTTTTTGCATGATGCCTTATACCTGGTCCCTTTGGCACCTCATGATCGCACCGGCTGGTGTGCTTCTTCCAGGTGGGCTTTATTGCTTCTGAGCTAGATGGCCGCTTGTTCACCTCATCTATTTGCTCTTATGAAGGAGTGGGTCTCAAGCAAAATAGAATACCTTCCATAATGTGGGAAGGGGTAAACCTATCAGCCAAAGGCCTTCAGCACACCCTAGGGTGTGTTCTGACCATTCTTATTCTTGTCTTTTCCCATCACCTAACCTATGGATTTTAGGATGAACATCTACAGAGCTCTTTAGGCTGTTGCCTGACCTATGAATTTGGAACTTGCCATTCCCCTATGTGAGTCAATTGCTAGAAATAAGCCTCACTCTCTGGGGCTCTGGTGTCGTAGTGGGTGGCCCTTTGGGCATCCAACAGCAAGGACATCAGTTTGAAAACACCAAGGGCTCCTTGAGGGAAAGATGAAGCTTCGTAATCTCCTGAAGAGTTACAGTCTCCAACGCCCAAAAGGTCAGTTCTATACTGTTTTACACAGTCACTTTGAGTCCACCTTGATGGCAATGAGTGGCCGGTGCAGTGGTTAACCATAGGAGCCCTGGTGGATATATCGATATCTCCAGTTACAGCTATATAACTGGTTTGGTTTCTCTAGGGAACACTGACTATGACACTCTCCATAGGCAGGGCTGAGACCTCTGTTGAGATTTCCCTCTTGTGCCCTTCCTTGATTCCCCCCACAGGTGCTTATTCCCTGAGCATTCCTCAATAAATGTCAGGAATCCAGAGCTAATTCCATCACAGGGTCTCCTTCTTCCAGCGAGTCTGAATGGCTTCCGGGGAGTATGAACTGCAGTCTCCATCCAACTTCCTCCTTCTATTTCTATGATCTGGATCTTATTTGGGGCTCATTTGGTTGTAAACAGGCAAAGAGACCAATACTTGGAAGAGAGAATCCTAGGAAAATGGAAAGGTGGGGAGAACAAGAGGACAGCTGGCTCTGTCGACGGTTCCTGACCACCACTGGCATGTTCCTGTGTTCTTTGTGTCTGTCTCTCAGGGCACATGCTGTAATCTCGCAACATAGACCGCCTCCTCCACATGGCGGGACATGTGCTTCTGAATTATGCTTCTTAGATGCCAGGCCACTTGCAAAAGCGGGACTATCTTTTTTTGTTTTTTGGTTGGAAATGCTCCAGAAAAAGCGTCTAGTTGACCCATCTTATGTAAGTGTCTCCACTGGGCCAATGAAAACAGCCTTGTGACCATATTGAAATGTGGTGTCTTCCCCAGGGAACTGATGTTTCAGCCAGTGAGGTAGTTCACAGGGACAGATAAGAAAGGGGGTTGGGACAGATTAAAATAATAATAATGTCTATTTGCAAAGAATAGGGCCTTATTATTTTTCGGATGCCCCCATCTGAACACCCTACCACTGAATATAGGCAGGAGGTAAGGCCCACCTGTCACTCAAGCAGCTAAAAATGTACAGCACTTGCTGTAGCAGCTGCTAATGTGCCCATGTATTAGCACTTGGCACCCACCACTCCCATAAATGCCAATGGTCTCACAGGAAGCACATGTAACTCCCCACACAGGGAACAGTCATTGAGCAGACAGGGGAGTTGACATCCTCCAGAACTTAATGCCACTTTAACCAATGACACATGGGGATAGGTGGAGCCACACTCCAGTTCCCTCAGCCTTTGGGTGGGACAACTACAAGAGGATTTATACTGTCTCTGGGAACCTACTCAATGACATTTCTTTATCGGCCCCTTCCCTTTGCTCTATCAGTATTACCCTTCTCTACTGGCCCTTCCTGGAGGCACCTCCCAAGGAAACAATAGTCTAGCTGCCATTCCAATTCTAGTGGATTCCAATTCTTGGTGACCGCATTCATGTGAGTCAATCAGAACTGTGCTTTCTGCAGATTCTTTCTCTTCCCTTTTTAAGAGTAGTTTTAAGGACACTGTGAAAGCTTCCCACCATCCAGTTCCAGAACATTTTCATCGACCCTGCAGTCATTAAGCAGTCATTCCCCATTGCCCCTCCCGCCCCACCCTGGGAAACCACCAATCTACTCTATGGCTCTACGGGATTTACCTGTCCAGCATTTTTGCTCTAAATGGACTCACAATACATGGCATTTGGTGTTTGGCGTCTTTCACTTCATGTCTTGCGTTCACCTGTGTTACAGAGTCTGTTCGAATCAAAGGCCTTAGTTTTCTTGTGGCAGACTATATGTATATCCCACTCTGTGTAGATCATATTTTCTCTATTCTTCTACTGATGGGTATTGTTGGCTTATTGTTTACCTTTTGCCCATAGTGATTAGTGCAGCATCCATCTGGGTACTCGTCTTTCATTCTTTTAGATATGCACTTGGGAATGGACTCCCTGGATCAGCTGGCAAGGGTTCATGACCAAGTGGGTTATGTTGGGCTGCTAACCGTAAGGCCAGCATTTTGGACCCTTTAGCTACTGCGAGATAGAAATGCTCTCATAATGATCCACAGCCCCCCAGACCCACCAGCCGCAGTTCTACTCTGTCCTTTCGGGTTGCTGTGAGTCAGAATCGACTCGATGGCAGTGGTAGTGATGAAGCCAGCGACTTGAGAGTGGAACCAGGGACCGTGGAGAATTCTGGCAGTAGCCATGGTGTCCTCACTACCCAGATGCCAGCAGCCACCAGTGAACAAAGGAGGCACAAGCAAAGTTCTCGCTGACTTCATGCTGGCGACCCGGCTGCCCCTGCTTCCTCAAATGCCATTTCCTCAGCTTTACTGGCAAGGGGGTGTACTCCCTATTATCATGTCACCAACTCTTTCAATGGTCCACCTAGCCAGGTGTGATTCCAGACACTCACTGTGCAGCCACCATCAGCGAAGGTGGCTGCCCACCTCATTTGTACACATGCAAAGAATGTGATCATTCTTGGCACTGGTGTCCTTAGTCATCCTGGTTGGTATATTTACATCCTTGGGGAGCTGGGTCAGTGAGCAAGCGCTTCTCAAGGTGCCCATATGATCTGTTTACTGAGAGTGCCAGCCCAAGGATCTGACTTGCCACCCACAGTGAACGCACCTCTGAGGCAAAGGGGAAGGCTTCTTTCTAACTGGGAGACCAGCAGGTCTTCTGCAGACATCACTCCCCTGCAGCACTCTGATCCGAGGCCTTTCATATTCCAAAGAGCAGCATTAAGATTCCCATCTGTCACCCTGTCAGACTCACATGTGCGAATTCTCTTTTCAGAGCAAGACAGCCAATGCAGTGAGCTGGGTAAAGGGGCAGTCTCACTCTGAGGAGACTCAGCCAGGAGTGTAGGGACAGGGAGTGAAATGTGCAGCTTCCAGCTGCCACCCAAGCCTCCTTAGTGCAGTGGCATGAGAGCAAAGAGATAGTCCTTTGTGACTCTTTGACCTCCTTCCTGGCCTTGGTGGAATTAACACTGCTCAGTGCTAGTCTCTTGTCAATATATGGAAAAGATAGCTCAGAAAAGAATAGAGTTAAATAAGAGCAGGACAGAGTAAGGTGGCTTCATGGTGTTGCATTTGTGTGTCTCAGAGCCCATCCTGGCTCACAGTGACCCTCTGTGACAGAGACGAACTGTTCCACAGATTTTTCTAGGCAGAATTTTAAGGAAATGTACCTAGCAGCACAGTGGTTGCATGTGCGGCTGTAACAGAGAGACTGGCAGTTTGAACTCACTGATCCCCATCGAGAGAGTGAAGACGTGTCTGCCTGCTCCCATGAAGACTCCTATCCTGTTGTTGTCTGTCCATTTGTGGTGCTGTGGTGAGTTGTGTGTTACTGTGATGCTGGAAGCCACGTGACTGGTATTTCAAATGCCAGCAGGGTTACCTCAAGTGAAGAGGTGTCAGGGAAACTTCCAGGCTATGAACAGAATACAAAGAAGGTTTCCACTGCCCACTTCAGAGGAAGTAGCCGCTGAAAACCCTTACACTATAGCACAGTGTGCCTTTCCTTCCCGTCACAGGGAGTCAGAATCGCCTCAATGGCACATAACAACCAACAACACCTTTGAGGAGGGAAATCTCCTTCAGTAGGGCTGGGTGAGTTTAAACTGGGTGGCTTCTTGGTTAGCACTTGAGCTCTGAATCATCTCACCACCAGGGCTACCATCTTCATGATGCAGGCAAATAAAACCATCTTGGTCCTGCTCGGTATTGCCAGCGTCAGCATGCTCTTTCTCCCATAAGCACATGTCTGGTGGTTGGACCACAGCAAACCCGGTTGACACTATTTCCTCATCACCCCGTGTGTGTCAGAGTAGAAGTGAACCATGAAGTTTTCTTTGATTAAAAACATTTTTATTGTGATTTGGGTGAAGGTTTAAGAGCAGCTCAGCTGTCCATTGAGCAACGCATACACATTTTGTTTCATGTCATTGATAGCAATTCCCACAATGTACCATCACTTCCCCCACATCTTCTTGTTTCTTGTCTCCAAGCTTCCTTCATTCTCAACTTTTTTGAACTTCGTTCTTGGGGGAATGCTGTCTTTTGATCTCATGTGATCTATTATTCTACGGTATTTGTATGTCTCTAATGTCATTGTTCCCATTATAGACCTGTCTATTGTTTGGTTGAACATCGAGCCATGATGAGTTCAGTTCTAGACCTGCAGGGTAACTAAGCACCATAGTCTTGCAATTTCACCAGCCTTTATCCAAACAGTAAGCTTGGTGTTTTATCATGTGTGGGAAGCCGTAGCTCTCGCGAGATGTGGGAAGCCACAGCTCTCGTGATGTGGGTAGCCGCAGCTCTCGCCGCCATTACTAGATGGCGCCGGGCAGTCAGGGCGGTGGTCCAACTAAGTGATAAACAACCACTTAGCGCATGCGCGATGCTGAGATGACGTAGTCATAACTCCACCCTGGAGTATGCAAACGAAGGTTCTGGCGAACTCACCAATCAATGCATGAGGTTTTGGCAAATGCACCAATCAGGGCACAGCACGTCCCAATAGAGCATATATAAGCAGCAGTAGTTTGGGGTTTCGGGGTCTTTTACCGCATTATGAAAAATTAAATGCTTGTGGAAGAATCCTGTTGTGGTGCGTCTTTTCTTGCTGGCGAGACCTGGCACGCGACAATCATGATTTTGAGTTTTGCCCCACATTTCCCTTCTACTCTAATCAAGCCCTTCTAATGTGATCTCTTTCATAGCAGTCGATAGTGAGAGCTAGGCACCATCTAGTTCTTCTGGTCTCCAGTGGTGGAGGGTGATCGTTGCTTGAGTCACTAGTCATTGATTCATTGTGCCCAATCAGTTCTCCTCTTCTGCTGTCCTCTGGATGGGGAGAGACCAACTGTTGCCCCTTTCCTGATTGCTCAGGAACTTTGAAAATCCCAGAGACGATGGTCCTGATCCCCCAGCCTCACAACTCATTCCCTCACAGTTTTTGCATCTGTCTCAGAGATTTTTTCCACCCCCACCCCGTTTTATGACATTGGTCCCTGTATGCTCCACCATATACCTGGATCTATTTAACAACCAAGGTCAATACATTCTATAAACTTTTCAATGGCCGAGGATTCTGAAGAAGATTGCCAGGCTTCTCTTTCACAGCTCCTCTAAGTGGGTTGGGCATGACAACTTTTCCCTTAATAGCAGAGCTCATTAACTGTTTACACCCCTAGATACTTCTTACTCTTAGAAAACTCACTGCCATCGAATCCATGCTGACTCACAGCCAACTTATAGAGCAGCGTAGAACTGCCCCTGTGAGTTTCTGAGACTCGAACTCTTTATGGGAGCAGAATGCCTTATCTTTCTCCCACAAAGCAGCTGGTAGTTTCAAACTGCTGATATAGAAATTAGCTGCCCAACTTGTAGCCACTAGGCCACAAAGGCTCTTTTTCTTCTTAGCAAAGAGAGGGAAAATAAGCAAACGGAACATTCCCCTGGTGCTTCCCGTGGATGCTGCGATGGGAGCTGGATCCTGAAGGCCCGGATTGGCTAAAGCTCCATTTACACAGGAACACATGCCTCCCTTGTTAGTATTTGCATTGGGCAAGCCATTTCCTGCGCTGACATTTTGCATCTAGTTAAATGCCAGCAACTCCAGAGAGACATAGCTTTTACCTGTGGCTCTGCCCTTCTGGACAAGCCTTTGGTGCTCGATGGGGCTACTTTCAGTCTATGATCTTACATGTCCTTTTGGATCCCTTCGTCTCTTGTTTTTGTTTTGATTAACACAAACTGGATGAACAGCTTCAGGCTTAAAATAATCGCTGCTGAATATTTCATTGGGAAATGTTGTTAAGAAGGCAGTTGGCATCCATGATCTATGTGTATGCATAGTGATTTCTTTTCAGATGGTAAAGTGACTTTGAATAATTATTGTTATTATTAGTGAATTAAAGACAAATGTGCCTCAAAATGTGAACATTAGGTGTGTGTGTGTGTGTGTGTGTGCATGTTTTAAAGAGCACATGGCTTGGTGATAGAGAGGGCGAAGCACTGGTGAGGAGCACATGAAAGTGTTCAGAGAGATGACAAAGGGTAGTGATGAAACAAAACAGATTCCAACCTCACATCCTCTGCTCCCTGCCTCAGAGGGAGGTCGCAACAAGGAGCAGAAAAGCCAAGGGCATTTCCTGCCCTCTCACAGCTGGCAAGCGCCACAGAAGGCACGGGGTTTTAATGCCGAGGCTTTGCTGCGGTGAGGCAGGGAGGGGGGCTTGCTATAGTTTCCACACGTTGACATCACAAACATACCGCAAGTGGGTGCCTTTAACACACCAAAGTCAATGTTCTCACAGCACCGGAGGCTGACAGCATCATGCCAGTGCACCAGCTTGATGGGCACGCTCTCTTTGTCCATCCCTGGGGGCTGAGGGCTGGTGGGCGGTATTCTTGTTTTGGCTTCAATAACCTCCATGGTTGGTGGTCCTTGGAGCTCTCTGCATGGCAGCTGCCTTCTTCCTTTGGAGTTGGTTTGCTTCAGTGTTGAATTGAATCCTTTTGTATCAGCCAAGTCATTGGTGTAAGGTACAGCCTCTTTAAGTCACAAAGAAAATCTCTGCCCAGGTGGGATTACATCCACAGTAAAAAATCCCACTCCTGTAGAGCTCACTCCAGCTCATCATGGCCCTCTCCAGGGGGGTTCCATGGCTGGGCATCTTTATGGAAGCACACAGCCACAGTTTTTCTCCAGAGAAACAGCTAGTGGGTTCTGAACTACTGACCTTGTTGTGAATAGCCCCCTTCTTAACGTGTGCGCCAGAAGCCCTGCTCTGCGGTTTGATGAGCAGCCCTTCTGGCCATTGCTAAGGGCTACATGGCAAAGCCATTTGGTACAAGCAACGTTGTCATCAGCAAAGAATGAGTTTAGCTGGCCTCAGTAGGATACTCAGCCGGGAAGTGATAAACTGCTTGGCTTGGGTTTTATGCAGGAGAACCATGGGAGTTGAGATGTGCAGTCTCTTGATTTGAACCCAGACACTCTATCTCCCAGCCTGAACTCTCACCATCATACTCAACTTTTGGGGGTCAAATGTTTGACTCACCTGAGAGATGTGCAGGTGAAAGCGTGCCCCAGGAACATCTCCCTCTCATCCCTGTCATCTCAGAGAGTTCTCCAAATAAGGATTGGTGGTTCATGTGAAGGGACATATTGTAGCATTTCCCTTGCACTCCTCAAAGGCAAGAAAATGACCCACAGTACCTCGAGTTGCCAGCAGTGTCAAAGGGGATGTGCTCCTTGAGACTCAAGCTGAGTCCCCAGGAGACGAGCTCTCAACTGTGGAATTAGCGCTTTTGAAAAGGGGCAAATCTTCCAGCAGTTCTCTCTTCAGAGGCCTGGCCGTACGCTCTGCAGACTTGTGGGCACGCTCACTCTGGTGAACCCAAATTCTTGGGAGAGGCTGATCTGTCCCTAGAAAACTGGCCACATGCAAAAGCATAGAGACCAATATCTGCCTCCTGCTGGAAGGATCTGGAAGGAGAAGGGTGGCTGGAGTCCTCTAGGAGGGAAGTTGAGAGCCAGGAGAGGCAGCAAAGCCACAGTTCCAGCAGGTGGTGTCCTAAGGCTAAGGGAGCTTGCCAAGGATCAAGTGAGTCCTGGAGGTGTCTGCAGCCCATCTTGCTGAGGGCCTCCATTTATTTCATATATCTATGGATAATGGGAAGGGGCCCCAAGGCCCGCTGGCTGACCTCATATGATACGCCGTGAACTATCCACCTTGGCATCCTCCAAAGTCTCTGAAAGCTGCAGCCCCTCCCACCCACTGGCAGCCTTCTTGGACAGGATCTCCTCCACACTGCTGCAACCATGGGCTCACACACAAGGACCATTGTGAGGACGGTGCAGGACCAGGTGGTGCTTCAATCTCTTGTGTGTACTTTTGCTATGAGTCAGGAGCTCACTCAATGGTATCTAACAAGTTATTGTGAGATGACATAAGAGGACTTCGTGGAGGCCCTTCCAAGAGAGGGTTGGAACATAGCATGGTAAGAGGCCTGGTCAGGAATGTGCTCATTGTGCTCATTGTTTCCATCCCCTTCTCCCGGAAGCCAATGCTCTAGGGAGGAAAGGCAGGCCCAGAGACAGGGAAGGGCTAGGGAAGAGGGAGCGATAGGAGAGCAATAGAAAAGACAGGTTACTCTCCCTCATTCCCAGTATAGCTCCTCAAACCTCAGGTAAAGCCTCTGATTCTGAGGCTGAGGCTTATAATAGGATCAGACTGAACATTTAATCCCTCAAGCTGCCTGGAAAGTGTGGGAGCTGATTAAGATGGCAAGAGATGAAGAAGGAAGGAATCTACTGGTTACAGATGTGAAAGCACCTGTTAGTGAAGCCTTCTCAGTTTCTTATTGCCTTATCAATGTCATCAGTCCACTTAATGTACTCACTTTCCAAACGCCTATTAACCAATTGTACATACCTTGAGTTCTTTCTAGGAGGCAATAATAATATTCTCATTTCCGAGTTGAGGCCACAGAAGTTTGGACAACTTCTGGTTGTTGTTGTTGCTGGCAGGTGCTCATCAAGTTGGTTCCAACTCATAGCAACCCCTGTGCATACCGGAAGGGAGCATGGCCCCGTCCTGTGGCCCCTCTCTGAAGGGCACTTGCCTCAAATCTTTAAATTCAAAGCTTCTTGTTTTGTCAAATGAAATAATTTCTTCAGTCAATCTCAGAAATCTTTATGTAAAAACATTGGAAACGCCTTTCACTCAAGGTCTAGGGAGGCTGAGTAAGGTGGGAGGGGCTCCAGGACAGATGGTGGGAATCACTCCTGCAGGTGGGTGGTAGGTTGGCGAGGCCAGTCTCACTTGCCTCCCTGGTGACTGACCTCAACCAGCAATGTGCAGCTGGACACATGGCATGAAGTGACCTCTGGTCTTCGTGGCGGTGGATGCCAGTAGACCGTCAGGTATGGGAGACCCATGAGAAAATAGGTTACTTTTCTCTTTCTCTCCAAGTTTCTCTGTGATCTCTTTATGCTGCCTGAGCCCGCATGCATACTGACAAAGGCAGACATGTGCACACACGGCAAAGTAAACAGAGACGCCCACATTCACAGACGTATTCATCCACGTGTAAATAGGCACATATGTGCACATGCATGCCAAAGCAGACACAGACATCCATGAATGCACATGTATTCGTGAAAGTTGATTTTCATGGGGAAAAAGATCAGATCTATCACTGTCAAGTCCACTCCAACTCAAAGCAACTGTAGAACACAGAGGAGAACTGCCCCATTGGGTTTCCAAAGCTGTCATCTTGTCAGACACAGTCAGCCACCACTTTCTCCTGCAGAGCAGCTGGGGTTTTCCAACTGCCGACCTTTCACTTAGCAGCCGAGCACTTGCTGATTTTCATAGGAGTCTGGAAATCAGTTTCATTGCCTGCTAGTCACACCTCCTCTGTGAGTTAGCACAGCCTGGTAAGCTTGGAAGGAGAAAAATCTTCCTTCCCGAGGTAGTTGAGTGGTTTTCCCCTGAGGAAATGGTTCAGAAAAATATTTCCTTCAAGAAATCAGAACACTCTTGAAGAGAAATTTCCTGCCAAAACATTTGTTTGCCTGACACTGAGACAAGTGAAGCAGCCCCCTGACTTCCCCCTTGGGTCCTCTTTCTCATCATGACTGCTCTGCTCAGCTACAAGGCTCCAGGTCCTGGGAGCAAGGGTGCCCTTCTATTTGGAACCTCACAGGGCTACACTGTGAGTCAGGGAAAGACCTGGAAACTTGAGCATCCTGAAACGAGGCCTGCATAGCAATATCATCTGTCATCAGGCTCATCATTTCTCTCATTTTTTGTAAGATCATTGAGCCCTTGGAGCCCTGAGAAGTTCTCTCAGAGGAAGCCATCCTCCTCCCATGAATCCAAGAGGGACTGCTTAAAGATTGTTGTCTTCTACTTACAGGAATATCAGCAACCAATTGCCATTGAGTCAACTCAGACTCATGGAGAGCCCAAGTGTGTTAGAGAAGTCCGGTCCCTAGAATTTTCCATGGCTGGGGTGGGTTTTTTTCCAGAGGCATATCACCAGGCCCTTCTTGGAAGGCACCTCTGGGTGAACTCAAACCTTTAACCCGTAGTTCGCAGCCTAGCTCATGAACAATACCATCCAAGGACGGTACAGTTACTTGCTAATGGTCACCTGCAGTAGATGAACCGAGGTCAAGTAACTGCCTGAGAAACATCAACCAGAGGAAAGCAGAGTGAACCCCAGGGTTCTTGGGAAGAGGGCCAGAGAGAGAAAAAGGAGAAAACAGCTTTCTCGGGACATCAGAAAGGAAAGGACTCCACTTTGTGGATGCCATAGAACAATCCCAAGCCAAGCATGGGTGAGAAACAGACCCCACCCAAACTCAGCGGGCTGGATTCTGTCGCCAAGTGTTGAACACCAGACATGGATATGACAGAGCCGCTAGTCGTCCGTGGAAAGAAACTGTTTGCCCATTGTCTGGTAGTTTTGTAGCATTTGAACAACCAGGCCTCTGCTGCCTCTTCTGGCCTGAAATATAATTGCAGCCATAACCGCCCAGCGTTTCAATGGGTAGAACTCCCTGGGGAGGGCTAACTACCCAAATCATTTGGGAGATCCTTTTAGGATTGTCCAGGAGATCTTTCTTTGGCTGTGTCTATAATATGAACGATGGTGTCTTTGTTTTAAAAAAAGAAACTTTTTATTGTAAGGTGGGTTAAGGTTTACAGAGAAAATCAGCTTTGCACGTAACAATTTATACACGTTTTGTTATGTGACATTGATGACAATCTCCTGCAATGTAATATCACTCATGCCATTGAAACTCTGCTTCCTGTTTTCATTCACCCTTCTCCCCTAACCTTGCCTGCCTTTTGAATTTGGCCTTGGGAATATACTGCCTATTTGCTTTTGAATGGTTGATGGTTCTGAGGAATGTGTGCTCCTCAGTGCTATGATACATTTTGGTGTAGTTGTTCTTATCAGGTGCCATTGAGCCAGTTGCAACCCACATTGACCCTATGCCAAACAGACAGAAACACTACCTAGCCCTGAATAATTCTCCTAATTGTTCCCAAGCTTGAGCCCCTTGTTTCAGTCACTGTCAATCCATCTCCTTAAGGGGCTTCCTCTCTTTCACTGTCCCTCTACTTCACCTGGCATGATGTCCTTCTCCAGGGACTAGTCTCTCTTAATAACATGACCAAAGTATGTGAGAGGAAGTCTCACCATCCTTGCCTTTAAGGAGCCCTCTGACCATACTTCTTCTAAGACAGATCTGTTTGTTCCCTTGGCAGTCCATGTTACTTTCAATATTCTTCACCAGCACCACAATTCAGACATATCAATTCTTCTTCAGCCTTCCTTATTCAATGTCTGACTTTCACATACTTATGAGGCAATTTAAATTACTATGGCTTGGGTAAGGTGCACCTTAGTCCTCAAAGTAACATCCTTGCTTTTTAGCACTCTACAGACGTATTGTGCACCAAATGTATCCATATGGAATGCGTCATTTGATCTCATGATTGCAGCTTCCAAGAGCATTGATTATAGACCTCATCAAGACAAAAAATCCGTGACAACTTCAACAAATAACACCAAGTAAAAAAAACAACAAACTTCTCCATTTATCATGGTACCTATTGATCAAGTTGTGAGGATGTGTGTCTTCTTGACATTGAGTTGTAATCCATACTGAGGGCTGCAATCTTTTCTCATAAGGTTCACTTTATAAACCTGTCTATTTTTCAGGGGGTTGAATTCAGTTCCAGACCTGAAGGGTGATGAAGGACCATAGTAGTGGGGATCTCACTAGTCTATCTAACCAATAAACCTCATCTTTTATCATTATTATTATTACTATTGGTAGTAGTAGTATGACTTTCAGTTTTCTTACACATTACTCCCCACTCTATCTAGGATCATGTACCATGATCCCTTTCAGAGCAGCTGTTTGTGATAGGCAGGCACCATTTAGTTCTTCTGACCTTAGCATCATAGAGGCTGAGGTACGCATAGTCCATTACTGATTTGGACTAATTGTTGCCAGGCATCTTGAGCTTCTTCAATGGTATTTGCTCCAGACAGGGTGCAATAGTTTATTGTGCCAGCCTGGCCGATAAACACAAGTAGGATTAATCGAAGGGCAGAGGGATAAATGGCTTCGTGAGCCTCGCCTTGCTTGTTCTGTGCCTCAATTTAAAGGGGTACACTACCTGTGGGATGCCTAGCTTGTGGACTCTGTCGCTGTAAGTTGAGGTCCATTTAATCCCACAGGATTGGAATGTTCGTCTCTGGAGCTGGGGACCGACAATTGGTGACAGTTGGTGAATTGCCTTGCTGTTTGCTGCCTGGGTATATATAGCCCAGCTCTCTCTACAGAATGGGACTGGCAACTGGCGGCTCTCAAGCCTTAAAGGACTGCTAGTGTCTCACTGTTTTATAATTTAACTGTTAGTTTCTTGTGTTATCTATCTGTATATAATTTAGTGGTTCATTTCTTGTATTGCATATCTAGCTTTATAAATATATTTATATATAATTACTAGCAATATGGTTTTGTCTCTCTAGAGAACCCTGTCCAACACATAGGGTGAGACCAAGAACCGACTTTTAGTTTGCTACTCACTAGCTTTTGAAGACCCCAGTCACTTCCCTGATGGATACAGAACATTGTCTTTGTGAGCTAGTTTGTACCAATTGATCTTGAGGTCTCTCAGAGCTATGTTCCTGATCCCCGATATTTAGGACACGCTCCCTCAAGGGGTTTTGTTCTAGCTAAGACATTTCCTAACTATGCCTCCTGGATGCACTATTATATTCATGGTCATATTTGTAGTATATGCTAATATGTATATAGAACTATTCTCTGGCAAACCTATATTTATTCATGGGGCTATTCCCATTCTCCTTCCCACAACTGCTCAGATTTTGTGGTTTTTCTATCTATCTATTTATCTCTCTAGCTATCCTTGTATGTTATTGTTATTATTGGAGTATTTATCTCTGTTGCCTTTAATGCTTGTAGTCTACTGAGAAAGGATAGTGTTTTGATGTTCCAAATGTTTCCCCATTTTCTGGGTTACATGACACAAACCAATAGAAGAAGAGAAAAGAAAAAAATTTAACCCAAGTAATAACACCAATTTAGTCTTTTGGTTAAGAATTAGTCAGACTTTCCCACTCCTAGGCTAACCCTTGAAAGAAAACGAATGAGATAAAAGACCATAGGGAGGAAGAAAGGAGAGTGGGAGGCAAGGGAATAAAGAAAGAAGGTGGCAGGGTTGTGTGAACAATTAATGTGGACCTTCTTTGATGTGTATTAAAAATAATATTGACTGGTTTTTTCAATACTCACCAAAAATTATTTATATCAATCAAGAAAACCTCACTACCCTGGAATCAATTCTGACATATAGCAACCCTTTGGACAGAGTATAGAACTGCCCCTGTGGGTTTCCAAGGCTGTAAATCTTTACAGGAGTAGAAAATCTCATCTTTCTCTTGTGGAGTGGGGGTGGGGGGAGTTTCGAACTTCTAATCTTGCAGTTAGAAGTCCAACTCATAATCTACCTCACCAACAGGGCTCCTCCTTTCATCATTAATCTAGACTGTTTGACCTTCTTGGCTTACTGGGTTTGGTTTTCTCGCTTTGGAAGACATGGTACCAAAATACACACCATTTCCTAGCCCCCCCAAAAATCAAAAGTAAGCAAAACAAAACAGGAAAAACTAGCAACCCAATCCAAACTAACTAACCTATTTAGCCATATAGATAAAGGATACTTGTAGCCAACCTCTGTTTTGGGGGCAATAGGGATGGATGGAGACTGTGGTTAACAGGCACGTGTCAGCTCATCCACAGGGGACATTCAAATTCTAGCTCCAGACTGTTGTTGCCTTGGGGAAATGCAAGGATTTTAAGGCCTGATTTTCTGTTTGTAACTGAGATGCTGAGAATATAAAATTCGATGTGAAATCGTCAACTTTTCAAATATTGGATCACATTAGTTAAAACCACTTTTCAGGCTGCTCATCATCATACTAGCACATCATTAGGCTAAAATCATATCAAAGACGTCTGGTTTGTCCCCTGTGCCCTTTAAGGACAACTGAAACATAAGGATGGGAATGGGACATTCATTCTTCCTCTAGACCCTCACCCTTTGCCTCCATCGGCTGGCGTTCATAGAAGAGGCAGACGGTTTTGTTCAACTTCAGCATAATCAGAGTCCTGAGAGTTAAACACAATACATATATAATTTCATACTAATCGTTTTAATATTAGCCCAAACAAAACCAACAAAAACCCAACCCATTGCTCTTATGTTGGTTCTGGTTCCCGAGGACCCCCTGGGTGCCAGGGAGAAACTACACATCACAGGATTCTCAAGCCTGTGGGCTTCTAGAAGCAGGCCATTAGTTATTTCTTCTGAGGGGTGCAGCTGCCCACCTCTTGATACGTTGAGTCCTTAACCATTTGTGCCACCCAGGGTCTCCCAGTCTTCGTATATGACCCCCAAATTCCTTGACAGGCTACCTATAGGAAGGTAGAGTCTATGCCCTTTCCCCTTAAATTGGGATGTTTCATGACCTCTGTGACCAATAGATTATGGAGAAGATGACATTGTGACATCTAGTTTGGGCAACCCCCTTCCCTCCCACAAAGTGCTTCACAGCTTCTGAAAAATCCCTTCAAAGACTTCTTCTTGAGTGCTCACCCTTAGAATGTCCAGCCTCCACGTGCTACCTCTCAGGACACTTCTCAGAACCCGGACACTATGCTGAAAGAAGCCTGAGCTGCCTGGAAAGGCCACGTGGAGACACTCCAACCAACAACCCAGTTAAGCACCCAGCTAACGGCCAGCTTCAGCTGCCAGCCCTCTGAGTGCCCCAGCTCCCATGAGACTGCCAACTCATGGGAGACTCCAAGCACGACCCAGTGGCCTCCCAGCAACCACACGATGATGGTCCTTGTTTGAAGCCACTGCGTTTGGGGAGGGGGTGTTTCTTGCCCAGTCACAGGGATGAGAACCTGTATCTCAACATCATGCAGGTGGGTGAGGGGCCGTCTCTCGAGCAAGGCAGCTTCCCTTCTTGTCAAGTCCTGGGGATTTTTGTTGTTCTTGCCACTGCTGCCCCAATTCCCCAGGAGCTAGAGGAAGGCAGGCAGCAGGCCTCAGGTGGCCAGGAGGCAGGAGCCTTTGTGGGATGCAGTTACAATGGGAGACATAACCTTAAAGGCAGGAGCCTGACTTTACCTTTGCCTCCTGGAGATTTGGGATGCAGAACACCTGTCAAATCCCATCTTCTGTCCAATCCTGATCATATGTCTGTCTTATGTTTGCACACAGGACACAGACTTGTGAACACCCAAAGAACAGGGTCTGGCGCCAAGAAACCAGCACCACAAGGAACTGATGTTTCTCCAGCAATGGGGAGGGGTGGGATGAGAGGAAGAAAGGAGTACAAATCACTGGATCAAAACAAGGTGGGGGAAGGAAGGAGCAAAGGAGAGAGTGAAGGAGGGAAACTGGGAGGCTGAAGGGAAAAGGCAGGGAAGGAAAGGAGAAAGGTGGCGGTGGGGAGAGAGGAGCGAAGAAGAAATGGAGGAGTTTGGGAGGGAAGATGGAAAGTGAAGGCAGGCAGGAAGACGTGAGCAAAGGGAGGGAAGGAAGAAAAGAGAAAGAGAAGGGCAAGAAGAAAGGAAGGTAGGGAAGAAAGGAAGAAAACGAGAAACCTAATGTCAATGGCACCCTCTATGTTTTTATTTCCTGTTTTTCTGAGGTAGCCTCTTCAGCAGAAGCAAATGGGCTGAATCGCCTCAAACTCTACCTAGGTAGAAAGCACGGGTTTCATTTCGCCATGGCCTGTGAAAATGTTTGAACTGAGCAGCATTAACACGGAGACAGCGATTACCCCACGTGGCTGTTGCGCTCTGATGATACCAAGGCAACGGGAATGGGGGCTCATTATTTCACCAGGTGACAAAAAAAATTGTATTTTGACGTTTCACCCTGAATGTGGGGAAGGGTGGCGTGGGGGAGGAAGCAGGGGCCCTTTGTGGAGTCTCCTCTTGCCATTGTGATGTCCCTTGGCCTGGCAACAACCTGAGGTCCTGCACGCTGCCAGTGAGGGGCTTGGCTGCAGGCCCTAGCCCAGCATTTCTTATCAGATTTACTGTGACAAGTGATGGGAGAAAAGCAAGATGCTGTTAACAGCGCATCCGTTCAGACCCTGCTATTTAGAAATTTGGATTTATATTTTGTCAGAGAGAAGTAGCACTGATGTTAATCTTTGCACTACCCTTGGAAAAAATCATTCATAATCTTATAACAATAATCCATAGCATTTGTGGAGCTCTGAGAACCAAGGGATGGTCAGAAGCATTTTTAGACAGATGTCTCATTTCATCTTCAAAGCAACCCAGTGAGGAATAAGAAAAGTTGGCTTATGACTTCCCTTTTGGAAAGTGAGTCTTTGGAAGCACAGAGAGGTCCAGGTTTGCCCAAGGTCACATAGTCAATAAGTTAGAGAGCCTGGATTTGAACCTGAGCGGTCTGCTGCCAGAGGTACTTTTTTTGCACGTGTTTATTAAGGCAACTTGCAGCTCTGGCAAGGATTCAGATAGAATTGAGGATCATTTTTTTTAACAATTTATTAGGGGCTCATACAACTCTTATCACAGTTCATACATATACATACATCAATTGTGTAAAGCACATCTGTACAGTCTTTGCCCTAATAATTTTTTTCTCCTCTTTTCCTTTTTTACATTTTATTAGGGACTCATACAACTCTTATCACAATCCATACATATTCATACATCAATTGTATAAAGCACATCCATACATTCCCTACCCCAATCATTCTCAAAGCATTTGCTCTCCACTTAAGCCCTTTGCATCAGGTCCTCTTTTTTTCCCCTCCCTCCCCTTCCCCCCCTCCCTCATGTGCCCTTGGTAATTTATACATCGTTATTTTGTCATATCTTGCCCTATCCGGAGTCTCCCTTCCCCGGTTCTCTGCTGTCCCTCTCCCAGGGAAGAGGTCACATGTGGATCCTGTAATCAGTTCCCCCTTTCCAACCCACTCACCCTCCACTCTCCCAGCATCGCCCCTCACACCCTTGGTCCTGAAGGTATCGTCCACCAAGGATTCCCTGTACCTCCAGCCCTCATTTGTACCAGTGTACAGCCTCTGCCCTATCCAGCCCTAACAGTGTTTCTCTCTATCCTTGTGGAGCCCTGGTGATGGGCTGGGCTGCTAAGTAGTAGGTTAAAGGGGCTTTCCCCTCCTGTGAAAAGTTACACTCTCGGGAAACTCACGGGTGCCAGTCCTACCCTGTCCTCCAGGGTTGCTCTGAATCAAGGTCAACTCAATGGCAGTGAGTTTGGCTTTTTAATGTCTCTCCCTGTTGTTGTTGTTGTTGTTGTTAGTTTGCCATCCAGTTGGTTCTGGTCCATGGCAAACCTATTCACAGCAGAATGTAACAATAACAGCTCCTCCTCCATCCACCCAAGTGTTCCTATGCTCAGTCCTCTTGTTGTCGTCACTGTGTCAATCCAGCTCTTCAAGGGCCTTCAACCTTTTTTCACAGCCCTTCCATTTTTCTAAGCATGATGCCTCTCCAGGGACTGGTCTCCACTGACAACATGTCCAAAGTCTCACCATCCTTACTTCTAATGGGAATTCTGGCCGTACTTCCAAGACAGATTTTGTTTGTTCTTTTGGCAGTCCATGGTACTGTCAATATTCTTTGCCAGTACCATGGTTCAAATTCATACAGTTTACCTGGGTCTTCTTCACTCAATGGCAAGCTTTTCACATGCAGATGAGGCAAATGAAAATACTATGGTTTGGATCAGGTGTACTTCCTGCTTAAAGTAACATCCTAACTTTTCAACATTCTAAAGAGCTCTTATGTAGCAGATCTACCCAGTGCAATGTATCTTTTCATCTCTTGACTGCTGCTTCCAGGAGCATTGCTTGTGGATCCAGACAAGACAAAATCCTTGACAACTTCAGGTTTTTCTCGATTTATCATCATGTTACCTATTGGTTCAGTTGTGAGGATTTTGGTTTTCTTTGTGTTGAGTTGTATCCCACATTGAAGGCTGCAATCCTTGATCTTCACCAGCAAGTGCTTCAAGTCCCCCATCCTTGTCAGCAAGCCAAACTGTGTCGTCTGCATATAGCAGGTAGTTAATAATATTTCCTCCAAATCTGATTCTGTGTTCTTCTTCATATAATTTGGCTTCTCTGATTATTTGCTCACCATACAATTGAAAAAGTATAATAAGTGGGTGCAACCAGGATGCACACCTTTCTTGGTTCTTAAACCATGCAATCTACCCTTGTTCTATAAGTGTTCTGGAATTCTCTTCTCAAAACTATCCATGTTTTCTTATGATCCACACAGTCAGATAGCTTGGGTGTTAATAAAACATAAGTAACCATCTTTAGGGTATTCACTGCTTTCAGGCAAGATCCATCTGATATCTGATATCCTTTGTTCCACATCCTCTTCTGAATCTGGCTTAAATCTCTGGGAAACCAAACTCACTGCCTTGTAGTTGATGACAACTCATCCTGACCCTATAGTATAGGGTAGAACTAACTGCCCCTGTGAGTTTCTGAGACTGTAACTCATTATGGGAGTAGAAAACCTTGCCTTTCTCCCACGGAGTGACTGGTGGTTTTGAACTGCTGACCTTGGGGTTTGCAATCCAACCTGTAACCACTGTGCCACGATGGCTCTTGAATGCTGAATATGGTAACTTTCTGTCAATGAATCAATGCAACTGTTGTTGTATTAGCTTCAGTACAATTTGACTCACATGTGATGCCAATGATAGTGTTACATAATTTGACCATTCTGTTGGTCTCCCTTCTTTGGTATGTATACACATATGGATCTTTTCCAGTCCGTCAGCCAAGTAGCTGTATTCCAAATTTCCTGACATAGATGAGTGAGTGCTGCCAGTGCTTTATCAGCTTGTGGAAACATTTCAATAGATATTCCAGCAATTCCTGGCATCTTGTTTTGGGCTAGTGCTTTCCATGCATCTTGAATTTCTTCTTTCCTGACCATTGGTTCTTGCTCATATGTTACCTCCTGAAATGGTTGAATGTTGGTCTATTCTTTTTGATACAGTGACTCCATATTGTTTCCATCTTCCTCAGATGTTTCCTTCATCATTCAATATTTTGCCCATAGAATTTTTTAATATTGCACCTCAAGACTTGACATTTTTCTTCAGTTCTTTCAGTTTAAGATATGCTGAATATGTTCTGTTTTGGTTTTCTAACTCTAGGCTTTCGCACATTTTGTGATAATATTTTACTTTGTATTCTCGAGTTGTCCTTTGAAATTTTCTATTTAGCTCTTTACTTCATCATTTCTTCCTTTTGCTTTAGCTACTCTCTGATTAAGAGTAAGTTTCAGAGTCTCTTTGGACATGCACTTGTATCTTTTCTTTATTTCCTTTTTTTTATAATGACACTGTGCTTTATTCAGAGATGTTCTCAAAATTTGGTTGGTTATTATCAAGGTTGTATATCGACTCTCGTGTACTTGTTTTAATTTTCTTGAACTTCAACTTGAGCTCACATATGAACAATTGCTGATCTGTTCCACAATCAGTCCCTGGACTGGTTTCAGTTGCTGATATTGAGCTTCTTTTATTGTCTCTTCCCACAGGTGTAGTCAATTTGATTTCCGTGTATTCCATCTGGAGAAGTCCACATTTATGGTCACCTTTTTTGTTGTTGATCAAATGTTTGAAGAAATCATTAATCATGCAAAATTCTAACATCCAATCAAGATAAATTGGTAATTATTGGTGATTGGAGTGCAAATGTTGGAACCAAAGAGGAAAGAACAGAAGTTGGAAAATATAGTATATGCTATCAGCAATTTATTGGTCTTGCAAACTCTGTCATGCGATCTCCAGCTTGTTTTCTATCACCAAGACCATATTTTTCAACTACTGATCCTTCCTCTTTGTTTTCAACTTTTGCATTCCAATAGCATTTTGATAGCAAGTCTGACAAATTTGGGACTGAATATGGTGGTAGAATTATTCAATTTCTGCATCACCAGCTTTGGGTGGTTGGTGCATAAATTTGAACAATAGTTGTATTGATTGGTTCTCCTTGAAGGGGCATAGATAGCATCCTATCAAAGATAGCATTGTACATTAAAATAGATCTTAAAATGTCCTTTTGATGATGAATGCAATGTTGTTTCTCTTGATTGTGTCATTTCCAGCAGAGTAAATGGTCAATATCAGTCCATTTCAGCTAACTAATGCTTACAATATCAATCTTTATGTATTCCATTTCATTTTTAATGACTTCCAATGTCCCTAGATTCATATTTCATACATCCCAAGTTTCAATTATTAATGACGATTTGAACTGTTTCTCCTCATTTTGAGTTGTGCCCCATCAGCAAATGAAGGTCCTGATGGCTATACTCGATTTGCATCATTATGGTCGACTTGCCTATGAAAAGTCAGCTCTTCCTCTTCCTCAGCCGTATTTTGAGTACTTTCCAAGTTGAAGAGCTCATCTTCTGGCACACGTCCTGACAATGTTCTTCTGTTGTTCATGGGGGGTCTAGTAACTGACAGTGTTGCTGCTATCCATAGGGTTTTCAATGGCTCATTCTTCCCATGCAGGCAGCCAATTCCTTCTTCATTGTCTGTTCTTTGTCTGGAAGCTCTTTGGGTGACCCTGCTGGTATATGAAATGCCAATCACATAGCTCCCAGTATCTCACAAAACAAAAGTCACCACAGTACCACAAAATGCCAGACAAGTGATGGACCTCTATTCTTAGTGAGGCGTGGCCTGGTGGGAGGAGTGTGCCCTTAGGTGGTTCTGATCCACTTACTGGAACAAATACTGTTAGTTCTTATTTCATAAATGTGAAATGCATAAAAGAGACCCCCCCAAAAATATCCTCCAATTCAGACTTTCTGCCTTTTAAAAGAGGATAACCCACTCTGATTCAAAGTCATTGAGGTGTTTTGTTTTCCCCTCCCTCTGAGGCTACAGAGACTAGACTAATCACAGCTGAGGTGGAGCGACTGAAATGACTTAAAGCACCAGCTAGACTGGCTGTCAGAAGCAGCTACAGTCAACAGCTACAGACTGACAGAGCTGCTCAGCCAAGAGCTGAGGGTTCTCAACTCCCACTTCTACTGATGGGCACAGCCAGTGGCCTCTGGGAGTTGACTGGAACCCAGCAGCCAGCTGTGAGGAGCAAGCTAATTCATCTCAGCCTGGCCCAGGTCATCAAGTCACTGAAGGAGTATCGGGAAAGAGGGAAGAAATTTGGGGTCCCACATTTGGCCACAGACAAAAGTTGTTCTGTGTTTAGACAGTAGTTCTGGGCCTGAGTTTGGGGCAGGTGTGATGGAGGAAAGTCGGCTCCCTCCCTGCATCTGGGAACAGATGGTGGGGCTGCCCTGGAAACAGCAGGTCAGTCAGCTGGAGCAAAAAAGGCTTGGCCTCTAAAGCCCTGGCAGGGCAGACTGAAGCTACCTGGACTGTTTTTTCTTAACCCAATAGCTCCTGCTACCCTCACCACCCCCAACTAGGTAAAAGGGAAGAAAGATGCATTTTCTTTACAGAGGCAACTTTCTAGAAAGGAGACCAGCCCACCAGCTGTGAAAGGTCCCCTTAAACCATTTTACTTTGAGCAGGAGGAAGAAATGTTGAGATTCCCAGAGCCACGTGGAATTGTGGATCCTCTAGTTTAGGTTCCAGTGATGCCAGATCGATTTTTCTAGAGAAAGTCAAAATTCCTGTTTTCTTAAAAACCTCCTGATTTTTTCAAAGGCGATTCAATAACATTGGATAGAAGCCAAGTAGGCCAAAGAGCCCTGATGGCACAGTGGGTTATGTGTTGGGCAGCTAACTAGAAGGTCAGTAGTTTGAAACCACCAGTCACACTGGGGGAGCGGGGGTTGGGGGATAGGGTGGGGGGCTGTGCAGAGATGAGACCTTCTAGTCCATATAGAATTTCAGCCTCAGAAACCCACAGGGGCAGTTCCGCTCGGTCTTACAGGGTCACTGTGAGTTGGAATCTTCTAGATGGCAGTGAATAAGCAGGCCAACCAGAGTCCACACAGGTCCTCATTTGGCCATGGGAGTCCCCAGTCTGTGACCCTCACAGAATCGACCTTTGTGTATCGATGTTAAAAGTGAGATCCAGAGAGGGGAGTGCCTGTCCCCTTGAGGAGCACCGAGTTGACTTTCCAGTCTCCAATCTGGATTTCTACCCCTGAGCTCTAAATATGCATTAATCACATTCATTTTTACCAGTTAGTACAGGAATCACCAAAGACAGCAATCAAAGGAAATCATAAAAAGTTTAACTTCCTGTATTTTTTCCATAAAACAACCCAGCAAACTGAATGGCCAGATCTAACCTCTGGCTAGCCAAAAAAGTACTACCATGAGCAGACGTCAAACAAGCATCCACTCTCCATCTTTGTGATTTGTTTCTCTAGTACACCACTCCAGGTAGCATAATGTGTTAGTCCAGGTAGACCAGAGAAACAAATTCACAGACACTCATGTGTATAAGAAAGAGCTTTGTATAAAAGAGCAATTGTATATTGAGAAACATCCCAGCCCAGTCCAGATCAAGTCCGTAAGTCCAATATTATCCCCTATGTCCAATACTGGTCAATAAATTCCTCTTTAGACTCATGTAGCCATGCAATAATGCCAAATGCAAGAATATCACAGACCAGTGGGTGGAAAGTCATGTAGATCCAGTAGCGGTGAAGGATCTTGGTGCTGGCAGGGGTCACTATGTGGCTCCTCCAGCTCCAGGGCTCTGGCTCTCTCAGTGTGTCTCCATGTGGTTTGTCAACAGGATTGTGTAGAAAAGAGACAGTGTGTTCCACCACAAGATAGCAATACAGGAATACCCAAAATCCTCTGGAGAAAGCCAGGCCCCACAGAGGCCTCATTCGCTGTGACCCTATTGACAGGCTAGACTTTACCCTTTCTCAAGTTATTAGATTATGTAACTGCCTACAGTGGGTTTTCCAACAATTCCTGGAGCCTTGTTTTTGACTAATGCTTTCAGTGCAACTTGGACTTCTTCTTTCAGTACCTTTGGTTCTTATATGATACCTCTTAACATGATGCAATATTGACTAGTTCTTTTTAGTATAGCGACTCCATATATTCCTTTAATCTTTAAAATTTTTTCAGTTTTATTGACATATAATTCAGATGTCATATAATACAATAGTTTAAACTTGTTAAAAAGAGGTGTGTAATGATCTGATCACTGAAGACAAATGGCTATCAAAAGATATAGGGTCTTAGAGACTTCAAAGTAAATAAGCAGCTGTCTAGCTCAGAAACAAGAAAACCCACATGGAAGAAGCACACCAGCCTGTGTGATCATGAGGTGCCAAAGGGATCAGTTATCAGGCATCAAAGAACAAAAAAAGTCATATAATTGTGTGCTCACCTTCCCGATATGATTGCTGAAGACAAATGGGCGCATAAACAAATGTGGTGAAACAAATCCTGGCTGTCAAAAGAGATAGCGTCTGGGCTCTTAAAGACTTGAAGGTAAACAAGCAGCCATCTAGCTCAGAAGCAACAAAGGCAACATGGAAGAAGCACACCAGCCTGTGTGATCATGATGTTTCAAAGGGATCAGGTATCAGGCATCAAAGAACAAAAAATTTATATCATTGTGAATGAGGGCAGTGAAGATTGGGAACCCAAGAACCATGTGTAGGCAAGTGGTCATCCCCTTTCAGAAGGGTTGTCGGGAGATGATCCAGTCGGTGCAGTGTAGCAATGATGAAACATACAACTTTCCTCTAATTCCTAAATGCTTCCTCTCCCAACCCCCTCCTGTATCATGATCCCAATTCTGCCGCACAAATCTGGCTAGACCAGAGGATGTACACTGGTACAGATAGGAACTTGAAACACAGGGAATCCAGGTCAGACGCTCTCTTTAGGACCAGTGCTAAGAATGGCTATACCGTGAGGGTGGAGGGAAAGTGGGGTATTAAGGGGGGACCGATTACAAGGACCTACATAACCTCCACCCTGGAGGAAGGACAACAGAAAAGTGGGTGAAGGGAGATGTCGGACAGTGTAAGATATGACAAAATAATAATTTATAAATTATCAAGGGTTCATGAGGGAGGGGGTAGCGGGGAGGGTTGGAGAAAATGAGGAGTTGATACCAAGGGCTCAAGTAGAAAGCAAAGGTTTTGAGAATAATGATGGCAACAAATGTAGAAATGTGCTCGACACAATGTATGTATGGGTTGTGATAAGAGATGTGCAAGCTCCTGATAAAATGATACAAACAAATACATAAACAAATAGAAAATAACTAGAGCAAAGCTGTATGTTTCATTGTTGCTCCACTGCACCCTGAACACCTCTTCTCTTCCCACAACCGTTCTGTAAGGGGATGTCCACTTTCCTTCAGATGGGTTTTGGCCTCGTCCCTACTCCATACCCTTCCTCATTCACAATGATGTGATTTTTTTTGTTCTTTAATGCCTGATCCCTTCAACACCTCGTGATCACACATGCTGGTGTGCTTCTCCCACGTGGGCTTTGCTGTTTCTGAGCTAGATCGCGGATTGTTTATTTTCAAGCTTTTAAGGTGAGCATCACGGCATGCCAGTTCAATAGAACAAAGTGTTCTTGCAATTGAGGGAGAAAAGAAGTGGAGGTCCAATGTCCATCTGCTACCTTAATTCTAAACCTATCAATATTAACAAGGGTTTAGGAGGGAGGGGGTAGGGAGGGAGATAGAAAAACGAGGAGCTGATACCAAGGGCTCAATTAGAAAGGAAATGTGTTGAGAATGATGAGGTCAACAAATGCACAAATGTCCTAAACACAATGGAATGATGTATTGATTGTGATAAGGGTTGTACAAGCCCCCAATAAAATGATTTTAAAAAAAAGGGGGGCGACTGATTACAAGGATTTACATATAACCCCCTCCATGGAGTTGCACAACAGAAAAGTGGATGAAGGGAGATGTGGGCACTGTAAGACATGACAAAATAATTGATAAATGATCAAGGTTCCATGAAGCAGGGGAAAAAGTGAGGAGCTGATATAAAGGGAGTAAGGAGAAAGCAAATGTTTTGAGAATGATGGCAAAAATGTACAAATGAGCGTGACACAATGTATGTACATATGGATAGTTATATGAGCCCTCAATAGAATGATTTTTATTTTTAAAAAAGGGAAAAGAGGAAGTTTCGGGGGGTGTGGGCGGTACATCTATTCCAAGCTATGCTGCTCCCTAAACTATGTGCTCAGATTAGTATTGGAAAATTCGTCTCACCTCATGGATAAAGTCAAATGGAACCCCAAGGACTCTTTCCGGAGGGCCGCGTTCCACCGGAAGAAGGCACCGGTCACCGCCTCCCCACTTCCGGTCATATTTCTCTACCGCGTATGGAATTGTCCCTTTGCAACCACCGTAGCCACGCAACCTGCGTCCTTGCCTTCCCATTGGTTGGGGATTTTTACCGCCAAAGCGCAGGCGATTTCCTAGACCTGCGCTAATAAGCGCGGCGCGAACTAGGCTGCAGGGAGCCCGCAGACTCTTCGGTCAAGTGGGCGGCCGACAAGGAGGTCCCGGTACCAGGTCTACCCGCCATGTTCTGTGAAAAGGAAAAGGCGACGGAGGTGGTCCGCGAACTGCACCACACGCCAGAAGGGCAGCTGCCCGCCTTTAATATGACGGGCTGGACGGCAGAGGGCGGGATGGAGGTCCGGGGAGCTTGGCTGAAAGGGGCTGGAGGGTGAGCGGGATCTCCCCTGGGCTGCTCTTTTCGCGGTTTGCTTCAGATTCCCCTGAGGGTGTGAGCCAAGTTCCCGAAGGGAAAGTAACAGCATAACAAAAGGTTACTGTGGGAGAAAGAAGGAAGTTACTGTACAACTCAGCAATTGCGCTTCCTCAAAGTCTACTTCCTTCCGTTTTGCTTCATTTTTAGCTTTGTTGCTTTTCCTTTGCTTAGCCAAGTAAAAGGTTGCCTAATACGAACTAAAGTAAATTCGAATCCACCTCCATTCTGCCGAAGAAAGCTGGAAGCTTTCTGTTCTTTTAAAGATTGACAGCCTCAGAAACCCACAGAACCAGTCGTTTTTATTGGATCTAGCGTTTTATGCGCGTTAGTGTGCGCGCACGCACTCAGTGAGCAAAATGTGATGATGAAGTAGGCCTCTGGTGCCAGACTGAGATTCATATACTCTGTTCGATCACTGTGGACTCAGGCTTTCTGTGCGTCCAGTGTTCTCACCAACAAAAATGGGCATGATGATGGTACAGAGCTCTTGGTGTAGTGAGGAACTGTACCTGACACACCCAGGGCTGAGTCCCTGTATGCTGTTTCTACAAGAAATAATAATAGTGCTAACAGTCGTATTGTTACTATTATGATTATTTGTCCACTACAATAACATGGAAGTAGGAATGATGTTCAGCACTTAGCTTGCAATTGTCTCTCCTCATCATTGTGTGAGATCTGAGCTGTCTCCCCCCACCTCAAACATGTGAGTGGAGAATTGAAGTTAGGAGATTTGTCAGTGGTGATATAGCCAGTAAAGAGCAGAGCTAGAGCTTGAACCCTGGAAGTCTGGCTCAAGAGCCTGTACGTTTAAGCATCGTAGTAAACAATCATAGGGCAGCAACTAGATAGATGTCAGTGAGAGGACCAAGAAACACAAGTGAATAGAATGCAATGTGGTAAGTGAAACTGGTGTTGCGTAGATGGGAGCATAAAGAGAAATGCTACTGGGGGGTTGGGAGTGGGTGTTCGAGCCTTGTATGAAGTATTAGCCCTCACACAGGCAGGTGATAAACAATGGCTTAAGACTCATGATCACAACTGGAAAGGTTATGTATGGAGATGTCAATGGTGGGTTCTAGGATTAGAAAAACTTCGGCATTATTCCACAGGCATTTGGAATCAGGTAGAGGTTTTCAGGTAGGGGTGTGGCGGGATGTTTTTATATTTTGGAGTACTTATTGGCAGTAAAATGAGGCCTGGAGTTATGCATTGGGCTGCTAGCCTAATGGTCAGCAATTCAAACACACCAGCCATTCTAAGGGAGAAAGATAGCCGCTTCTGTAAAGATTTACAGCTGTGTAAACCATAGGGAGCAATTTTCTCCGTCCTATAGGGTCATTTAATCAAAAGGTACTTAATGGAAGTGGTTTTGGTTATTGGCAATATGGAAAATGCATCAGAAGAGAAGAACTAATGGAGGCAGAGAGATGAGCTAGTGGTGAGAAATGTGGATGATTGAAACTCAATTCTACAGATATTGATAAATGAGTTTTTTAAGTGATTGAAGACTAGCAGGACTTGTAACTTTTAGAATTGTGGAGATGAAATGGGTAATAAATGACATCAAGAGTAAACAAGGCTATTCATCATCATCAGATATTTTCAACATATAATTGGCTACAGGGTTGGTTGAACCCAAGACTGTATTTTGGCTGAAAGAATATGTGATGTCACTTCTTTTCAAATGGTCAACTATCTTATTAACATTTATGAATTTTAGAATTAAAACATTTTATTTGTCTAAGTGAAAAATTTCTATCTTAAGGTAGATGGTAGGAAAAATTCCTTTGGCTTTTCTTTTCTTGCAATACAAACCAAAACTGTGTCTTTGGGGGAAAAAATTGGGAGAAATATTTTAAAACTTGTATTTGTTGTTTTTGCAGTGAGAATGTGTACTTTCATGCTCGATTAAGCCTTTATTTTTGATATAGGTACATAAATAGCCAGAATTTATGCAATGGCTATGGATTTTAAATAAATTATATATATAAATTGAGGATAAATGTAGTACAGATAGATTTAGGGGATTAATTGAATGCATTGGGGAATCCATGGATATATATCAAAAGCAGTTTATATATTCCAGGAGGATGGACTCAGACAAATTCTGGAGGAGATGAAGGCTTTATATGAACAAAACCAATCCGATGTGTAAGTTTTCATAAGATTTTTTTTAAGTTATCAGAGTTAAGAATTAATTAGAAATAATATTAGCTAGTTGATTTTGCATCATATTTGGGGTTTTTTTAATCTCTGTGCACCTGATTATATTCTAACTATATAATTTAGCCCAGCTCTAAAGGACTTAATATTGCTTATTGTTATATCTGCATTTTGGGTGCTTTAATGCATATTTGTTGGTTGATTGATATGACGGAATTAGGATAGACCCAAATTGAGATACAAGTGAATAAAAGCACTAACAAAGTGGAATACATACATTTTACTTTTTAAAAAAATTAATAGATGTTTTAATGCATTGAGTAAAGAGAATAGACAATATATAGTAGGCAGTATAGACAATAGACAACATGATAGCTACATGTTGGGCTGCTGACTGCAAGATCAGCTGTTTGGAACCATCAGCTACTCTGAGGAGGAAAGATGAAGCTTTCTACTCCTATAAAGTGACAGTCTTAAAAATCCAGAGGGGCAGTTCTACCCTGTCCTATGGGCAGAACTGCTTTGGGTGGAAATCAACTCACTGGCAGAGTTTGGTTTGAGTATCGGCGCAGTAGAGATTATTCATAGTTGGAGTGGAGTTTATACAGAACTAGTGCTGCAGAAAGCTCAAAAGGTTTCTAGATTTACAGATAGTAAAAGTTCAGCCTGGGATTTGGCACAGTGAAGAATTTGAGCTGTAAGACAAAGTAATAGTGCCCTGTGATTTGGTCAAAAACAAACCAAGCTCACTGCCATTGAGTCAATGCCGACTCATAGTGACTCTATGGGACAGGATAGACTGCCTGTGTGGGTTTCTGAGCCTTTTTTAAAACAGTTTTATTGGTACTTAATCCACATATATCACACAATTCAATAGTTCAGTCATATCAAGAAGACTTACATAATCATTAACACAATCAATTCTTTAGAGATAAAATTACAAATAATGAGTAAGAAAGAAAAGACCACCTTGTCTTAGAACAAGCAAGAAATGCTCTCACCTAAACAGCAGTTGTCAACCTGTTGGTTACGACCCGTTGGGGGTCAAACAACCCTTTCACAGGAGTCACCTAAGACCTGAAAACACATTTCCAATGGTCTTAGGAACCAAGACACTGTTCCTCTAGCTGTCTCTAGGCAGGGCTGCCCATATGCAGATATGCCCACATACGAGTAACTGGCGTGAAAACTGTTACCCATGCTACACTATGCTTTACAACAAAATTAATTTCATTTGTAGTTAGAAATTAGTCTTTCACAATAGAAAATGTTTTTGTGATTAATCACTCTGCTTTAATTATGTTCAAATTGTAACAATGAAAATACTTCCTGCTTATCAGGTTTTACATGACGATTCATAACAGTAGCAAAATTACAGTTATGAAGTAGCAACAAAAATAATTTTATGGTTGGGGGGGTCACCACAATATGAGGGACTGTAGTAAATGTATATTAGGAAGGTTGAAAACCACTGACCAAGAACAAGTTCAGGTTAGAAGGGAGGTCATCTGACCATGTATCCAGTTCATTCCAGCATAATCACACTTACAATGATCTCTATCTGATAGAAAAGCTGTTCGAGACACTTTCCTGTGACTAGAGGGGATCTGCTGGTGGCTTAATCTGACTAGATACTCTGCAGATGGGTTTGGGGCCCCCCTATCTTCTATAGCATTCTATAAATTGGGTCTTCGAAATTTGGGCTCTGATACTTTTCCCTTTGTCATTTTTGAATTTTGTTTTGCGTGCCTTTGGGTCACGCAAGCTGGTGTGCTTCTTCTTTGTGGACATAGTTCACTCCTCGTTTAGATGACTACTTGTTTGAATTTAAGACTCCACACACTATTCCGATTGATAGTGAGCACCATTTGTTTTCTTCACCACACTTAGCTATAGCACCCTTATCTTCAGTGATCATTACATGAGGTGGGCAAGGCCATGTTATCCAAACTAACTGTCTTTGGATTGGGACTAAAGTTAAATTGGGGCCAGAATCCATCTGCTTGTCCCTGGGATATGCATAGCTCGGGTTTACTTTGACAGCCATACTATGACAAATTAATACCCTGTAAGACCAACTACCCCACCAACAGCAGCAAAACAACTAGCAGACAACTAAAGAGAAACACAAACAAAACAAGCAAATGAAAGGCAGGGAAAAAACCCATAGAAACAGAAAAGTAACACATTGTCAATCATTCCCCCTGGAGTATAAGATGATTGCACTGGCAACACCATCAAGTTTTCCGATGACACATCATTCTGCTGTAGGTTTGAGGAGTCTGCAAGTACAGTTCTAACTTGAGCCGAAACCCATGAGTTGTTGCTCCACACAGTTAGATCTCATATTCAGTTGAATTCTGTTTACCCTAAGCAGGGGGGATCGATGCCAGGGGAAACATCCTGGATCAATTCTTCCAAGTTTAAATCCCTGCCCAACAGATCAAAGCCAGTCATATCACTGAGAGGGGAGCATCAAGGTACTAAATATATGGTGATTCTGAGTCCCTTTTGATGGACTCCAACCAAATGGGGTTCCCCCCAAGGTCCAATGACCATCACTTCCACAGGTCCAGGGCAGCCACTCTGCTTCCTCTTCTATCTAAGCACCCCAGTCCTCAGTCCAAGGGTACAGGCACCTTTGAGGCCAGGCTCAGTTCATTCTGCTGGGCCTCTGTGTTAAGCGCTTGTGTAGCCCGAGTGATGCCATGCTGACCACAAGGTTTACCGTACCACAAGGTCAGCATCCAGTGACATCTTGGTGTTTAGTCCATGGCATGTTTTATTGAGCTTTGGCTAGAGACATATTTGTAGTGTTTACCCAGGAACATAAAATCTGTCCCTATAGGTTCCCTACAATCATTGTTTAGCACCCCTTCCCAATGTGAGGATATTTCTCCCCAATCACCTACCATGCTCGCCAACAGAACTATCAGTGATGTTCCTCTCCCCTGGCCTAAACTTGATTTCCTGGCAAGGTTCTTTCATTTCTGTGGGGATTTGCCCCAGCCTTGTCTTGGTGTAGACCCTCAGGTGGATGGTCTTATCCCATATCCCACCTCTTTGTGGAGTGACCCACTTTGGAGGATATTTTTGGTTTAAGGATTATTTTAGGACTTGGGTTTTTCCAGTTTACGTGGCTCTAGAAAGTCTAGCGTTCTTGGTAATTTGAAATTCAATTTTGAATTTTTCCCTTTTGATCAGCATTCGTTTATAGATTCTTTAATCAAAAAGTTCACACTATCAATAGAATTGCCATGTGCCCCTGGGGGTGATTGATAATGTTCTCTAATATAAAATTACAATGATGTCTCTTAAGATTAACCAGAGATGTACGTAAACCATAGATAACATGAATGGGATTTAGACTTGCATTTAATTCTAGCCCAATATGAGAATTAGTTCTTGTGACTTGGCCCTTTTTGATGCTCACTGAAGATATGGATGCTAAAGCAAAGTGTAGTAAAGAAATTTAGATGGTATGATTTTTAGAAAGAATGGCGCATGGGGGTCTTATTTTTCAACAAGCAGCCTTCTGAGTGAAATGTCACCTAAGTCCACATGGAAGAAGCACATCAGCCTTTGTGACCAGAGGAGTGTGAATAATTAAAACTCAAATATGAAGGAGGGAATAGTATTAGAGCTTAAATTGTGAACACCTGATTTGCAGAAGGATATGGATGACAGTGGAAATCCAAAATCATTTGCAAGTTCCACACAAGTGGTTTAAGATTCCGGTGAATCCTCTCTGACTCAGTTGAAGGATGTCAGTAGTCTTGCTATCAGACAGAGAGTGTTATAGAGATGATTACAATAAAGCATGATATCATTTGACCTCTGTTTTGACCCATTTTACTTCAGTAAAAACAAAGTGCAGGGGAAATATGTATGGATAAAGCTCTGTGAGTCCTCTCTGAGCATAGACAAGTGTTGTGGTTAGCCTTGCTGTTATGCAGAGTGCATTGGAAAGTGGATTATTGCAGATGCAATTCCTTTAAAATTTAGCACCATATCCATTGATCTCCTTTTTGACCCATTTTAAATTGATTTTAGTTTTTTATATTTTCTATCTTTTCAGTTGGGATACTTTTGTTTTACTTTGTTATTTTTAGTAGGTTTTTTGCTGTTTTTAAATGTTTTAGTGTATATGAAATCTAGGGTAGGTATATCTATTGAGACAATATCTTGATTAATGGTTCCTGAGTTGTGGCCGGGGCGGTTTGAAGGAAGTGAGTACAATAATAACAGTGAGTACAAGAAGGAAGAAAATGTTCTAAATTCGATTGTGGTAATGATTGTACAACTCTTCTTAATATGATTGAACCATTTAATTATATAATTTGCGATGGACTTTTTAACAGTTTATTGGTATATAATTCACATATCGTTGTAGAATCATCACCATAATCAGGTTTAGATATTTTCTTCATTCTTGGACTCATTGTTATTAGCTCCCCATTTCCTCCCCACCTCCCCTGCCCTGCCCCAAGGAACCATGAATCCAGTTACTGCCTCTGATTCACCTATCTTGGATTTTATATACAGAAAAACAGTGAAAACAATAAAAACAACACTAACAAGACTATGAAAGTAAAACAAAAACCTCAGTCAAAAGAAAGCTACAAGTATCTTAAGAACTAGAACACATTTAGATGGCTCATAAGGGAGAGCAAATGGTGGGGTGCTGAGTTTGAACCTAACCGCATCCGCAGGAATCCACTGCGCTCTGCATGCTAGCGAGGCCCTCCACCCCTCGTCCATGGTCACAGTGAGGCTCCAAGGGTTTGCTTCATGAGTATTTTCCCTTCACTTTTTTTTTAAATTGAAACAGCTTTAAAATGGGTCCAAAGGAAAATCAAATAAGATATACTGCATTTTGATCTATGTCTGACATATTGATTTACAGTGTCTGATAATAGAGCTCTTCACATCCCTCAGCTATAACGAGAGGGAATTCACAAGAGGCTTGATCTCTTTGTGGACCCTCTAAATGGATTTTGGGCTTCCACTGACAACCATAGCCTTCTACAAACCAATTGTTCACAATTTAAGCTTTGATATCATTCCAGCCTTTAGATTTGGATTATGTTCACACAGGCTGATGTGCTCCTTCCATGTGACACCCCACTTAGATGGCTGCTTGTTTGAAAACAAACCTTTAAAATCCCCAACACTGTTTTTTCTAATAGCTGGGCACCATCTAGGTTCTTCACCACATTTTGCTGTAGACTCATATCTTCAGTGATTTCTTCATGAGGGCAACCACTAAGCAGGACCATGTCATAAGAACTAGCTGTTCTTAGATTGGGACTAGAATTAAGTACAAGCCTAAAATCCACTCATGGTTTATAAATGACTCTGGTTCACCTAAGAGACATCATTGTCATTTTATGTTACAGAACATTATCAATTATCATCCCCTTGCTGACTCATGACAACTTTATAGGGCAGGGTAGAACTGTCCTGTGAGTCTCCCAGCCTGCACATCATCACAGGAGTAAAAAGCCTCATCCTTCCCCCACAGACTTGGCTGGTGACTTTAAACTGCTGATGTTTCACTTAGGAGTCTAAAGTGTAGCCGGTACACTTTGATGGTGTCATTAGTTTAGCCAATGTTACAGAATTTAGAACATTGTCGAGAAAGGGAAATTATACAAGTATGGGCCAGCTGTGAACTGCAATACATGAATTGTTGACTTGTGTAAATTAAACCTTTAAGTGACTGAGCACTATTTACAGAAACAACAGGAGTTGGTGATAGGGCAAACGTTCCAATAATATTTACAACAGCAGAGCCACACCTGCCATAAAAAGCAAAGAAGCATTAAAACAGACTGGTAGTTCTGGGCCACTGTTCTTGGTGGCAAGAGATTGAAACCAAGTCCCGTGCTGTGGTTGACTTCTTTCACTAGTTTAATGACATCGAGTCCCATCCATATTGTAGATTGTGCCAATTCTTCATTTCTCCGATTGGCTGAGTAACAACATCAGCAGCAGCAGTAGTGTGTACACATATATATCACATTTTCCTATTCATGGGCATTAGGTGGTTCTTATCTTCACCCATTGCAAATAGTATAGCAAGGAATGTTGGTGTACAAGTCTGTTTGCATGTCTTTTCAAATCTGGGTGTAGTAGATCAGATTTTTGTTGAGCTGCGACACTACTACCTACATTAGCGATACCATTTTACATTCCTACCAGCAATGGATACAGGAAATTTTTTTTTTTGGTAGTGAGTTTGGTTAGGTTTATTTATTTTATTAAATCATTTTATTGGGGGCTTGTATAACTAACTCTTTGCACAATCCATAAATCCATCTATTATGTCAAGCACATTTGTTGCCATCATCATTCTCAAAACATTTTCTTTCTTCTTGAGTCTTTGGTATCCGCTCATTTTTTACCCTTCTTCTCCCTCCCTCCCTACCTCACAAAACTTTGATAATTTATAAAATTTTTTTCATGTCTTACACTGTCCAATATCTCCCTTCACCCACTTTTCTGTTTTCCACCCCCAGGGAGGGGGTTATATGTGGATCATTGGTTCCTCTTTTCTCCCCCACCTTCCCCTTACCCTCCTGGTATTGCTGCACTCATTGATCCTGAAGGGTTTATCTGCCCTGGATTCCCTGTGTTTCCGGCTCTTATCTGTATCAGTGTACAGCCTCTGGTCTACCCGGATTTGTAAGGTAGAATTGAGATCATGATAATTGGGGGAGGAAGCATTAAAGAACTAGAGGAAAGTTGCGTGTTTCATCAGTGTTATACTGCACACTGACTGGCTCGTCTCCTCCCTGTGACCCTGCTGTAAAGGGATGTCTACTTGCCTACAGATGGACTTTGAGTCTCCACTCCGCACTCCCCCTCATTCACAATGATGATTTTTTTTGTTCTTTGATGACTGGTACCTGTTCCTATAGATACCTCGTGATCACACAGGTTAGTGTGCTTCATCCATGTGGGTCTCTATCTTCAAGCCTTTAAGATCCCAGAGGCCATATCTTTTGATAGCTGGTACCATCAGCTTTCTTTTTCACATTTGCTTATGCACCTGTTTTGTCTTCAGCAATCATGTAGGGAAGGTGAGCATCATGGAATGCCAATTTAATAGAACAAAGTGTTCTTGCATTGAGGGAGTATTTGAGTAGAGTCCCAATGTCCTTTAATACTAAACCTATAAATGCATGCACATTAGATCTACTTCTCCATCATCATATATAAATATTGGCATGTACACACCTGTATTTAGACCTTTAAATACTCTTTGACTCCTAATTCTTTCCTCTATTTCCTTTTGCTTTCTTCTTGTCCCACTATCATGCTCAGTCTTCATTTGGATTTCAGTAATTCCTCTAGGTTATACTGCTCTTGATCAAGCCCTACCAGGCCTCCTGCACCCTCCTGGCCATTGATTTTGAATCACTTATTGTTCCCTTGTCCCTAGGTTTGTTAACACCCACTTCCTTTCCCCCCACCCCCGCCTCCCCTGCTCCCATATCTCCCCAGAACCAGCAGTCCGTTGTTTCCTCCTTCAGATTGTTTATCCCGCCTATTTTTTCTAGATAGAATTGCAGAGATAATAATATGCACAAAAAACAAGACAGAGCAAAACGAAGCAACAAAAGAAAACCAAAAAAAGACAAAAAAAAAAAGAAAAGCCTGTAAATAGTTCAAGGTCTGTTTGTTGACCTTTAGGAGTGTTTTCCAGTTGAGTCTGATGGGGTGGCACACTCTGGCCCCAAAGTCTATTTTTTGTACTCCCTCAAGACTTCTTTGCTCTGCTTCCTTTGCTGTTCTGTTGCATGGCTCTTAGTGTTTTGCCTCAGTGTGATGGGGTCAGATTGGGCACAGTTCCCACACTGTGTTTCCAGTGTTGTCCCCTGGTAGCACTATGGGTCAGTGAGGTACATCGTGTCTCATAGTGGACTGGCCATATGGTCCTCTCTGCTTTGACTTCTCTGAGTGGAAATATCGTCCTCAGGGCTTGGTGGGCCAGGATGTGTTCCACTTTGAACTACTTTCTTGTATTCATAACACTTGTAAATTCTTGTTTTAAAAATTTGTCCCCCATCTTCCTGATGTCCTTCTGAGAAAACAATCACTGTAAGCAATGTCTGGTTAAATTATATATCAAAAGAAATCTTTTTATTTACCCACCTATAAATGTGATTTTTGTTTAGGACATTTGATGTATGTTTTTAAGTACTTGGTATTAGGTGTATTTGTGCTTAGTTTGTACAATGTAGACCATAATCTGGTACCCATAGAGTGACAGCAGATAGAAAAACTTAACAGCACAGGGTGTGCATTTTTCCTGTTTTCAGGGCCTAGTGCATTATGTGGAACAAAGCATGGTGGACCCTTTTTATATTCATCTAATTGCTTTAAAATGCTAAAGTAGATACTTACTCCTTTTGTTCTTCTGGTTTTAAAATGTGATCCATATCAAGTGTCTAAGAAGATGTGCATTTTATAGGGTGAAACTACTTCCTCTGTATATGAAAAAACCCTAAAGTATAGTAAAAAATATAGATGGGGAAATAGCAAATATTTGTTGAATGAATAAACTGCTGACTCCATGTCCAGCTACAGTAGTGTGGTGAGGATTCGGAAGTGCTCCTAGAAGCGGAGTGCTCATACAATAGAAACATCATGTAAGACCACCTTCTTCGGGCCATGATGTCAGGTTTTCTCTTACCTCAGTGAACAAATAGGACACTTGTCTTTTGAAATAATAGAAAGCAATCAGTGTGCAAAACTGTACAATACCAACTGGTTAAAGGAGATTAAATTATTATAGTATCATTGCATTGACAAGTTAGTTAACTTGGCTTTTTCTTACTTTAATCTTGTAATGTGTAAATAAAAGTTCTGAAGTAGAAGCAGCACAATTTGCTTAGGTAAACTGTTACGTACAAATAGGTAAAAATGTGTACGTGTATCAGTCCTTTGAAAAATATCATGGAAAAGTTAATTTTTTGGTTCTGTAGTGCCAGGAACTGGATTTAATGGTTTCTTGTGGGGATTGTAGGGGTGGTTGGTGGGAAACAGGAAGCTAATAACAATGAGTACAAGAAATAAGAAAATGTTCTAAAATTGATTGTAGTGGTAATTGTACAGTTTTTTGTACAATTCTTAATAACTATTGAATTGTTTGATGTGAATTGTTACATGTCAATAAAACTTAAAAATTTTTGTTGTTCTGCAGTGTATTTATCCATTTTCTCTTTAATTCTCTTCCTAGTAATGAAGCAAAATCAGACGGAAGAAGCAATTTGATACCAACCATCAAATTTCGGCACTGTTCTTTGTTAAGAAATCGACGCTGCACTATTGCGTACTTGTAAGCTGCTGTGATTTTACTTGTAGTAGCAGGAAACAAAGAAGAGTTTTCCATGGGGTTTCTCAATTAAGTTTCTGGTTGATAGCAAGAGATCTCAGATTTATTTATCTCTGTGGTTATGCATGGAGCCCTGGTAGCATGGTTACTTGTTGGGCTGTGATCTACATGGTCCACAGTTCAAAACCACTAGTAGTTCCGAGGGGAAAAGGCCGTGTTTCTATTCCTGTAAATAATTACAATCTCGGAAACCCACAGGGGTTTGCTATGAGTCAGCATTGGCTTGATGGAAGTGAGAGTGTTTTCAGTGTTTATGCGCTGGACTGTTAACCAGAAACAGCATTTCAAAACCACCAGCTGTTCTGCGGGGAAAAGATGAGGCTTTCTACTCTTAAAAAAGAGTTACAATCTCGGAAACTCACTGGTGCGCTTCTATCCTGTCCTTACAGTGTCAGTATGAGTCAAACAACTCCATGTGGCAGTGAGTTATTTCTTTTAAGTTTGATTTAATGTAAGCATTTTAATTTCGTTTTTCCAGTTTAAAATTTGTATTGTAAAAGATTGCACTATTCTTGAAAGCAGAGAGAATAATATAGTGAAGCTCCTGGAGTTGTCTTATAAATTTAACAATACATTTTCCATAATTTATGACATATGTATGTTAGGCTACTTAAAACTAAGTACTAAACATCAGATAACATTTTACCACTATATACTTTAGGATACATCTCTAAGAAATAAGGGCCTTTCTGATCTTTTTCCACATTACTGCTGTGTCACCATCACAGTTACGACAATGAACAGTGCTAGGGGCATCAGCCCAGTTCCTATTCCCGATTTCTGGTAGTCCCAAAGATGTCTTCTTAGAGTAGATCTATTTGCATCAGAATCTTAAAAAAAAAAAAATCCACAAATGACAGTTTAGTTGATAAGATCCTTGAGTCTTACTGATAGAACAATGTCTGATTTCCTGCTTGTTTGTATGCTAATACTCTCTCAATGTCCTAGGTATGACCGGTTACTGCGGATTCGTGCACTTAGGTGGGAATATGGCAGTGTGTTGCCTAATGCTTTACGATTTCACATGTCTGCTGAAGAAGTAAGTTAGCACTTTTTCAAGTTAATGATTTTGGGAAAATACTGAGATCCTGGCTCTTTTTTTTCTACAATGATGTTTACTAGTATTTCTCTGTTTTCTGTAAATTTTCTATATTTTGTTTGTGAGAATGTGTAGAGGTAAATATAAACTACTAACTCAGCAGTTTGTATATATAATTTATTGACACATACTTTTTGAATTAAGCAACCATTCTTACCATACTTTTCTGAGTTATTCCTCACTAGCATAAGCTTACTACTCCAAGATTCCTAGCTAATCTTTTGAGTTGCTATCATTTGATCCATGATTTGATCACCTTTTCAGCAATAAGTTTTCAGCGTTTTTTAAGCAGTTAGTACTTACTGCGATAGGCATGGGAAGTATAAAACCAAACTCATTACTCTCAAGTCGATTGTGACTTAAACTGCCTCAGAGGTTTATAAGGCTATACATTATTTTTGTTTTGAACTGTCTTATTTGGCACATAATCCATATACACTATCAATCTTTATGGAAACCAACTGCCATATTTTTCTCTTACAGAGTAGCTAAGTGGATTCAAATTGCCAACCTTTCCATTAATAGTGACAAATGTAGCAACTGCCACTGGGGTACCCTCCTGGAAGGGAGTAGTAGTAAGTAATTCTAGTGCTACAGGGAAAACTGACAAACAATAAAAAAAGGAGTTTCTTTTATTTATTAGTGATTCATCAGTGGAGTTGAAAAGCCGACATTATTCTTAGGAGATATGTAGTTTTCTAGTCAGCATGAATAAATATTCAGAATAAGATGAGTATTTGTCACTGAAGGTAGGGTGCTAGACCAGTATTTCAAGATAGAACATTAGAGTCAGAACACTTGGTTTCAACTCCTGACACTGCTTTCTAATCTTGGGCAAGTAACCTCATTGCTCTGTGTTCACTCCTTTATTTACAAAATGGGGTCATAGTGTGTCCTACTACAGCCTTGGTTCTCAACCTTCCTAATGCCACGACCCTTGAATAGAGTTCCTCATGTTGTGGTGATCCCCAATCTTAAAATCATTTTTGTTGCTACTTCATAACTGTAATTTTGCTACTGTTGTGAATTATAATGTAAACATCTGATATGTAGGATATATTTTTAGTTTACAAATTGAACATATTTAAAGCATAGTGATTAATCACAAAAATAGGTAATTATATCTTGTGAAATACTGATTTCTAATTATAAATAAATGAAATTTTGTCTTGAAGCATGGTGTAGCATGAGTAACAGTCTTAATATAACAATAGTGTACTACATTGCTACATTTTGCGACAGTGTGCGTAAAAAGCCAGAAGGTTGAGATAGTTTCTTTCTCACTAGATCAGAAATTCTCCAGACAGTCTTTGCAAGAGCACAAGATCATCTTCCACAACAAATCTACTTCTTTATTTAGACTTGATAACAAACAAGCTGGAAAACCCTGTTTCACAAAGATAAGTTGTTGGAAATGGAAGAAAAAGGTGCAACACAGTCTCCGACAGAACAGGACCTGACTGCAAACACTTGATCCAGAATTTTGTAACTGGCATTGTAGAGAAATCAGTTCTCGCTGCATCGCTGTTAGTTCAATAAACGTCTCTTGTGCTATCTCAGGAACATCTTCAACTTTGACTGCAAATGGGCTTCTGGCAAGTGCAAATGAGGTGTCGGGTAGATTTGGAAAGTACGATGAAATTTCATCTGCAAGCATATGCAAGTGTTCTTTCACAGAAATTGTAATCCTTTTGTCTGGTTCAGTGTCATGTTCTTCAAAGAAAACAGATAGGGTAGGCATGTAAATTTTATTTTCTTTTTATTATTTTTTTGGTAAATTTTATTTTCATCCAATTTTTTTCCCCAAAGCTGATGTTTCCTTTGGAATGATCAGATATTTTCAGATAAATCAAGGCATGTTGCATTTTGTCCTTGCAGTAATAAATTGTAACTCATTCAAGATGGCAAAGATGGCAATCAAACTATTTTCTGTATCTCACTTTTATCGCTGCAAAATGCTTTGAACTGCGGTCATGTTTTCTGATAAAAAACGTTTTGAGTTCATCACCATGCTCAAAAACACCTTTTAAAACTTTTCCTCTGGACAACCGTCTCACTTCAGTTGCGAAAGCAGTAGACTGTTTAAAGTGCTCGCCTTTACAAAATTGACAGAATTTATGATGCTTCTCATTACTTCTTGTAACTCTTTTGGCCGTGTATTTGTTGCTAATATTTTCTGATGAGTTATACAGTGAGTTCCGGTGACTTTCGGTGACTCAGTACCAAACGTTGAAATTCAGATTGACATCCTAGCATAGTGGAGCATCATCTGCAAACACCACAAACCTTTTCCCAAGAGATCTTATGCTCTTTCAGAATGAACCAACTATCAAATACATCACGTGTAGTAGTTGCCATTTTAAGAGGTTTGCAAAAAAAGAAACTCATATTTAAAGTCGCCATCATTAATATGCCTCAGGTAAACAGTAACTGTGAACAGTTTGCAACGTCTGTAGATTCATCACGCTGGATGCTAAATATTGGAAGTGGAGCAGATTTACTTTCCTGGATTATCTGATCAAGAATATCAGCAGCCTTGTCTGCTATTCTTCTGCAGGCAGTGTCATTTGATAAGAAAATTGCGCTCAATTTTGTAACAAATTCATCTCTGATCATAACTCGAACAATTTACTGGCCCCTGGCAACAGTGAATCCTCAGCAATGGTGTAGGGTTTCATAGCGCTGGTGATTCTGAGTGCCACCAAATATGAAACTTCAATGACTGCTACGTTTTGTTTGTGGTACTTGCCACCAGTGTCAAGTCTGGCTTTCTTGAGTTTATCATCAGCTTTGCTTTTAAAATAGTTGGTATCCTTGCCAGCAAAGCTCGGATATTTGCTATCAAAATGGCATATTAGTTTGTTCAGCTTCATAGATTCAACTAATAGAACTTCACAACAAGTAAGACATTGTAGTTTCTCAGTTCCTGCTGTCATTGAAGTAAAACCATACCATAAAAAATCCTCACTATCTTTTCTTAACGTTCTTCTACATGATCCATTGTCATGGGATGGTTGGCTAATGAAAATAATATATAACCATAGCTTTAATAATACAAAAGATGGCTCTCCCTCCTCCACCACTGCCACCTCCTCCTGCTGTTCCTGCAGCTGCCTGTGTGCTCGTTTGGTGCGGACCTGGTACCTCTTTTGAGAAGACTTCAGCATTCACCCTGGCCAACAAAAAACTCAAGGGAGGAGTCAAGACTGAGAACAATGATCAGATTAACTTGAAGGTGGTAGGGCAGGATGGTTCTGTGGTGCAGTTTAAGATTCAGAGGCACACCCACTTAGTAAGCTAATGGAAGCCTATTGTGAACAGGGTTTGTCAATGAGTCAGATCTGATTTGATTCGACAGACAGCCAATCAATGAAACAGACACACCTGCACAGTTGGAAATGGAGGATGAAGATACAATTGATGTGTTCCAGCAGCAGACAGGAGGCATCTTCTAAGGGAGCCTGCTCCTTTCCTCCAGAACTCTCTTCCAGCCGACCAAGAATCCATTCTCGATTAGAAAACCACAGTTTGATTCCACCACCTCCTGACAACTACAGTATAGTTTTCTCTTTATTTCATTTCCCCTTCCTCATTCCTTTATTGTACACAAAGTAACTGGTGCATGTACACAAGCATATTAAATTTTTCCCTTTGTTTATTTATTCGTTTACTAAATCACCAATGGTATGTTTTGATCAACATCAGGTGGAGATGGGATGGGGAAAACACTGGTTCTGTGAAAGCTCCCCTTCTCCATCAGTGGCTTGCTCATTCAGCTTCTCTCTTTGTATTTCAGTAGGTTATTTTGCTCTCACTGTTTAACAAAAACAAAAAAAATGACATGAAAAAAATCCTTGCATGCCTTGTTCGATTGAAGAATTTTTATGTTTTTCATTTATCATTGTAAAACCAAGGACAGTTTTATAACATTTTTGTATGTAGCTATTACATGTAGGGCAATCTGTCTTTAAGTAGGCATAAATTACTCTCAATGAAGCCTAGATAGTTTTCCCTGCAAGTCAAGCGTCTTGTTTAAATTTCTTATTTAAAAAAAAATAGTACTAAAGATGATACATGGCACAATTTAGTCAATACAGTTTATTAAAATTTCCTATGATTTAACATTCTCTATGTTGTGTTTTTACATACCTGTTACTATCACAAGGAGCAGTATTCACATCAACCACAGCTGAATATAAAAAGACCAATCAGCATCCAGATAAAGTTCCCATGGTACAGATATCGATTTTTTGCAGTAGTTTATGATTTTACCCAGAAATAATAATTCATGAAGTGTCATTTACCACCAATACTGCTGCTTTTAACACTGTCGCTGCTTTTAACACAGTAGCTGCTTTTAACACAGCAGCTGCTCTCTACGCATGTGTGACTTGTCCACATAAACACATTGTGGTGCCAACCCTGTCACATCCACCTTTATTTGTACAAGTTGAATGTGATGGGGTTGTCTGATTATGTCATTACGCTGCGTACTCGTATGTGGGCAGACCCTCCTGGAGATGGATAGAGGAGCAGTGACTTGGTTCCTAAGACCATTGGAAATACATGTTTTCCAATGGTCTTAAGTGACTCCTGTGAAAGGGTTCTTTGACCCCAAAAGAGGTCGTAACCCACAGGTTGAGAACTGCTGTATTAACAGGGTTGTTACAGGATGATTAAGGCTGCCCATTTGGAACATAGCATAGAACGGAATGTGATCAATGCTGTTATTGTGTGAGTTTGGTATAGTATATCACTTATGAAAGAAAGTGTTAGTCTGGGTTGACTAGAGGAACAGTCATACACTCATGTGTATAAGAACTTTATATAAAAGAGCAATTATATATTGAGAAAACATCTCAGCCCAGTTCAGATCAAGTTCCTAAGTCCGATATTAGCCTATATGTTCGGTACTAGTCGATAAATTCCTCTTTAGATTCACAGTATATGTAATGATGCCAAATGCAGGAATATCGCAGGCCAGTGGGTAGAAGGTCTTGTGGATCCAGTGGCAGTGTATGCATTTCAGTGTTGGCACGGGTCCCCTCCAGCTCTCTGACTGTCTCAGCGCAGAAAAGGAAGGTAGAGAGACTGGGTTTGATCTCCATTGAGCTACTTATTTCTGTCATGCCTCAAAATGAGGTCATCAAGCTGCAATTTTATTGACAGGCTGACAGGATATAATGTAATTGCCACGGCATGTATTCAGTAAATTTGCCATGAGTTTTATAAACAATTTACTTGCTAACTGCATTTAAAAAATTTAACTTGAGTTTAATTGACATAATTCATATACCACACAACCCAGTGGTTTAAATATATTAAAAAGAGCTGTGCAGTTATGATCTCCATCAATTTTAGAACATTTTCTTCAGTCTTAAACTCACCATTTGCCCCAGCCTGCCCTGTCCTAACCCAAAGAAACTTAATCCATTTATAGTCTTCACAGTAACTAAGTCCTATCCTAGATTTTACTTAAAGAAAATCATATGCGTATGGATTGTGATAAGAGTTGTATGAGCCCCTAATAAAATGTAAAACACAAAATAAAAAAAAAACACCTAACTATCCTAAGTCATCATGGCAAAATATTGAATGCTCAATAAACCACTGAAAACTCCAAAAAAAAAAGAAAGAAAATCATATGCAAAAAAAACAGCCCTCAATCCAAAAGAAAATATAAAAACTAGAACAAATTTAAAAGGGACCAAAAGAGAGAAAAACAATAACGTTAAAAATTATCTGTGTTAACCTACTTTCCAATGCACTCAGTGTATAACAAGACTATTTCCATTCTTTGTTCATGGTCTAAGGAGATTCACTGGAGGCTTAATCTGTGTGGGAACTGTGCAAATGGAGTTTTTGGGCTTCCACTGTCATCCGCAGTCTGCTCAGGTTTTAATCTCTAATACCATTGCCTCCTCTGATCTTGGATTGCTAAGTACATTTCCATGCTTTATTTTTATTCTGTTCATGTTCTGGAGAAAGAAACAAAGTACCTCAGCTTCTTGAGGGAACTACTAAATAATTACGTTACCAGTTAATTTTTCAGGTTCTTTTTCCATGGTCTTTGTGCCGGAATCTTACATTAAGTGGACTTGAGGGGTGCCTCTTTATTATGGTGAAATGAACAGAACATGTTCTTTCTCTAATAACAATAGCTATAGTATTTTTTTAAAAACATAGAGTGTTTAAGAGTAATAGTTCTTGTAGGATTTTATCTTAAAATTTAAGTAACCAATAGATGAGGATTTTATTTTAAACATAAATACATGAACTTGTCGTGCATAAACTTTTTTAGTTTAGTACAAGGTAGTCATGACAAGGCACACAAGTAAGACTTCAAGATGCTGATTTTCGAACCAGAAAATTATAATTAACAATTATAATGTTAGTCTTGAGATTAGATTTCCATACTTTAGACTTCATTTTGACCTTGAGTTCAATGGAAATCCCTTATAGCTGGGGTCCAAATTCGGTGTTAATAGAGTCTCTACAAGGTCTAGTCTATGGAGAGAATCACTGCCTCTGCCTTTTCCTTCTCAGAGCATAAACCGAAATTCAGTTTCTATATGTGAACATTTCACTTTGAACTCACCGATAAGGGATAGGTGATGCCATCTTTAACAAAGATTAGTGTATTATTTTTTTCCATGAAGGTAGACAAATAGTAGTTTACAAGTTAGAGACTCCAAGACACTTTAGAGAGAGATAATCTTATGTCATAATTTCTTTTTTAAAAATCATTTTATTGGGGCTCATACAACTATTATCACAATCCATACATACATACATTAATTGTGTAAAACACCCACTGCCATTGACTTTTAACAATCCTTAAGGATGAGCAAAGTAGAACTGGCTCTTTAGGTTTCTGAAGCTGTATTTCTTTATAGGAGCAGAAATCCCCTTTCTCCCTAGGTGTAACTGGTTGAGTCAAACTGTTGACCTTGGCTTTAGCCAACACATAACCCAATACTAACCAACATAGTAGTGGTGGGTGCCTTCTCGTCAGTTCCGCCTCATAGTGGCCCTGTCTAGATCAGCATGAAGTACTACTGGACTCTGCATCCTCACAATTGTTATGTTTGAACCCATTGTTGAGTTACCGTATCAATTCATCTCCTTGAGTTGTTTTTGTTTTTCCCACTGACTTTGCACTGTACCAAGTATTGTGTCGTTTTCTAAGGACTGGTCTCCTGAAAACATGCCCAAAACTTGTGAGACAAGTCTTGCCATACTCATCTCTAAGGATCAGTCTGGCTGTGATCTTCCGAGACAGATTTGTTTGTTCAGTTAGCAGTCCATGGTACTTTCGGTGTTCTTTGCCAACATGCTAATTCAAAGGCATCTATTCTTTGGTCTTTATTAATTGTTGTCCAACTTTCATATGCTTATGAGGCAATGGAAAATCCCATGGCTAAGGTCAATGGAAAATCCCATGGCATTGCTCAGTCCTCAAAGTGTGACATCCTTGCTCTTCATCACTTTAAAGTAGAATTTCAGAAATCCAAAATATGTTTAGTGAAAGAAATTTGTCACAAAATAATAAATACTGTGTGGATCTATTTAAAGTACAAATAATGAACAGCACTAAACTAGTGTTTTAGGGATGCATTCTTGGGTGATAATGTAAAATTTTCAGAATGGAACAAAATGATAAGTCTCCATTTTGGGGCTGAGGATGTGTTACTCCTTGACCAGGCTGTTTCTTAATAATGTCATTAACCTGTACATCTTTGTTTTGCCTACCTTTCTGTAATTATACATAAATAAGATTCTGAGGAGATTGCAACTAATGTCACAAAACAAAATATATATAAATTATTGTATAAAACATGAGTTTTCTCTGTAAACTTTCACCCTAACCATAATAGACTTTAAAAAATAACAAATGCCTTTTATTATTATTTCCTTCCCCCAGCCCTTTGGCAACTCTTAATCTACTTTTTTACATTTATAGAATTCCGATGACTGACTTTCCTACAAATGCAGTCGTAAAATAATGTGACCTCTTGCGCCACTTTACGTGTGATAAAGGTTTACCCTTGTCAGATACAACTTAGAACTGAAGTCCAAAGTAAGCCTCACTATCTTCTATTGTGTGCACTCCTCATTTTGCTTGTCCTTCCTTCTCTTTGGGGACATTTGCATTGTCTGCTCAAGCATGTTGTTCCATTCTTATAAAAAGAGTCCGTGCAGTATTTAAAGCGACCATAACTGAATCATGTGTTTTTCGTAGTGTTGTTTCTGGTTGAATGGTTTTTTTAGATCTGTGCTTAGGTCTACTGGTTTGTAAGCTATGTGATAACAAGAATTTTGTCTGTTTTGGTTGAATGCTCCATCCTAAGTGCACAGACAGTTCCTGACTCGTAGAAGACAACCATTAATGTTCGCTATATAAATACAGGAATGCCACACTCATGATCTACATGGGCGTATGTGCTGTTTGAAGTCACGATTACACAATGTTGGCAAGCTTGTTTTCTTTGTCACTTGGTAAAAAGACCATTTTTCTGTTTTCAGATAGAATGGTTCAATTGTTATAAGAAGTCCCTTGCTACTTACATGAGGTCATTGGGAGGAAATGAAGGTTTGGACATAACACAGGATATGAAGCCTCCCCAAAGCTTATATATTGAAGTAAGTTTTACCTCTTGAGAATGGATTTTATTGAATGTGTGGATTATGCTCCTATTATGTAAGAAGGAGATATGAATATAGTTTTGTTAGGTGCCACCAAGTCCTATTCATAGTAACTAGATGTACAACAGAATGAAACACTGCCTTGCCCCGCACCCTCTTCTCAAACATTGCTGTTTGAGCCCATTATTGCAGTCATGGTGTCAATGTGTACCACTGAGAGGCTTCCTCTTTTTGACCATCCAGGGACTTGCCATCCAGATGACATATACACGGAGTCGGCCTCTTTAAGGGGCACTCCCGCTGTAGCTCTTCCAGCATAGCTTTGTTTGCTCTTCTGGCTGTTGATGTTTTGTCAGTGCTTTTCTGCGATATCATAATTCATAGTTATCAATTCACCTCTGTCTTATTCATTGTTCACCTTTCATATACATATTAGGTGATTAAAAAATAGCATGGCTGGGGTCAGATAAACCGAGGACTAGTTTTCATAGTTTTACTGAGATAAAAGGACCCCTGGTGGTACAGTGGTTACACATTGGGTTGCGATCAGCATGGTCCGCAGTTCAAAACCCACAAAAACTCTGTCCCTTGACTCCACCCCTTGAGGGATAAGATGGGGTTCCTGCCAGGTCTAGAGGCCAGGTGTGTGGATTTCTCACCCAATGGGGGGGTTAAATTAAACCTCTCAAGTCTACTTTGAGATTGGTGCGGGAAGTGCTAGGCTTCTCTTTCCCCCTTGCCCCCTAATTGTGTTGTTTTGCTAACACATTTCCTGCTTGGGGGTGGCAAGGTGAGGAATGTTGAGCAAGGGCTGGTGGAACTGTAGAACAAAGCAAAAGTTAAGCTTGGCTAGTGACTGTCTGCACCAAGCTGACTCTGCAAAGCTGTTCTTCACCAGAGGACAGCAAGCCAAGAGGCTTGGTCAGCTGGGTTAGCTCAGGGACCAGAAAAAATTGGCTATGCCAGGCAGGAGGGACGCTTCCCCAGCGTGTGGACAGCCTATAACAAAGAGGGGAATCTGTTAGTAGTTGCTACTGCTCTCTCAGTTTAAGAAGCTTGGATGTACTTCATATTGAGATTCTCTTCCATGAAGTTTAGGATATCGCTCCTAGTGGACCTTCTCTATAATTGCTGAGAGTTGTCCGAGTTTGTTGTCTGACAGTCATTTTGCTGACTCTGCTGCTCTTTAACACTTTAAAGAAGTCTTTTGCAGCATTTATCTCATGGCTTGATTTCTTCACTAATTCCATGAATGTTGATTATGCATTGAAATAAATGAAATCCGTGTCAATTTATTTTTTTCTCTTTTTATCATTGTGTTTATTGGCCCGAGCATGAGGCTTTTTTTTTCCATCGAGCCATAATCCCTACAGAAAGCTTTAGTCTCAGTTCTTCATTAATGTGTTGAATCCTCTTAGCTTTCCATAAGCAAAGTTGTATCATATGCATATCACAAGGTCTCTGCTTTTACACTGGACATTTTAATACTTTCATATTGAAAGTTACTACCACTAAGGAAGTACTTACCAAGGAGCTTCAAATGTTTCTGGGACTTTTTTCAGTTTTTAAATTCCATATTTGCACACACTTGAAGTCCCTGTCATATAGTTGTCATTTTGTTACTTGTTAAGTGGGTTATCCTCTCTTTGCTCCTCATTTCTTCCAGTAGTACCACGTACTTTGGCGCTTAGTTAATTTTTGGATTTTGAACCATCTTTATTATCCTCTTTTGTATACTTTTGAATATTGAATAAAGAAGACCAAAGAAAAATGTTTGCATTCAACTTAGGTGTTGGCTAAATATGTTAGGTAGCCAGAATAGGGGCCATAAAGGGGGAGTGTTAGTCTGGGTAGACAAGAGAAACAAATTCATAGAAACTCATGTTTATAAGAAAGAGGTTTATATAGAAGAACAACTGAATATTGCGAAAACGTCCCAGCCCAGTCCAGGTCAAGTCCGTGAGCCCAATATTAGCCCATATGTCTGATACCAATCTGTAAAGGCCTCGTCAGACTCACGAAACATGCAATGACTCCGATTGCAGGACGATCTTGAACCAGCGAGTAGAAAGTTTTTGGATCCAGTAGCATTGTAAACATCTCAGCGCTGGCAGGGTTCTTCTCTATGTAGCTTCTCTGGCTCCAGAGGTCTGTTGCATCAGGGTAGGTCCGTGTGGCTTTCCCAGCTACCAGGACGTAGTGCCATGTGTCTTGCCAGTAGAGCATCTCCAAGGAAGTGAGCTGAGAGAGAGAAGCGTCTCCTGTTTAAGGAGGAAATACTGGAGTTCCCAGAATTCTCAGGCGAAGGCAATGCCCACACAGAGGCCTCACTGGCTATCCTGATTGACCAACTAGACTCCACCACTTCACTCTTAATCCTCTCAAGTCCCAAATTGACATCAGATTACATAAGCACCACAAGGGGGTTGTCTCCGCAGTAACTGCATAAGGCTAAAGCAAAAGGATTGGAAGAAATCAGGCATCCATTAAATTTTAGAACAATCAAACTGAGCATGCTCAGACAAGAGCTCCCTCCACCCCGAGGGGAGGTCCACCAGGGCACACAGATTAGGCTCAGTTACATTACCTCACACAGGTGGGCCTAAACTCAAGCCAGTGGAACCAACCAATACCTTCAACCATGCTTCCCCCAGCCGTTGTGGAGAGGAGGGAATAAAGACCCTGCCTTGACTTCCTTCCATTCCAGCATTCTCCACAAGTGGGGGGTGGGAGCCCTTTTGGCCCCTGGGATTTCCTGGTTCCACGTGCTGGGTTATGTGTTCCTGTTCTTTCTATGTGTTTTTTCCCCATTCAGCAGTGAACCCATGTGCAGTTCTGCGGATCCTTGTATGCTTTCTTAAAACAATGTGTATTTTTTGAGGCTGTAATACCTGAAACTTCCCTTTTCCCCATAAAATCACTTGGATTACAAACCTGCTTCTGCTGTGTGAATTCTTTCAGGTACCTGAATCCAGGAACCGAACACCTTTTTCTCTATATTGCTTCATCTTGCAATCTACTATCCTTGTATTTCAATCTAAAGGAATGTCTCAACATTCCCTCAGGTTTTATTTGTTTTCTTGAATTTTATCCTCATTTATAAAGGAAAGTTTTGCTGGCTATAGGAATCTTGGATGGCTGTTCATTTCTTTCATTATTTTAAATATGTGACTCTATTACCTCCTGGTTTCCAGGGTTTCTATATATGTAAATTGGTACTTCATTTTATTTGATATTGTCAAGATTTTATCTTTTTTTTAAAGAGTTTGATGATAAGATATTTTGGTGTGGATCTCTCAGGCTTTCTTCTGATTTGGAAATTCTTAAGTGTCATTGATATGTACATTCTTGTCCTTTGTCAAGTTTTGGTAATGTTCTGCTGTTGTCTATTAAGTTTTATTTAGTTACCCTTTGCCCTCTTCTGGGACTTCCATAATATTTGCATTGATTTGCTTGATGGTGTTCCTTGGGATCATGTTTCTTTACTTTTGTTCCTCAGACTCAATAAGCTGTTCTGTTCTTCTGCCAACTCAAATATCCTGTTGAGTTATCCAGTAACGTTGTTTCTCTTATTTGTTAGTGCTAGTAATTGGATTGGCTTCTTTAAATGTAGGAAGACATATCAGAGGGCCGTATTTGACTTTCTCTGGCTTCACTGTTTCCATGAGGCAGAGTTCAGACATGCCTCCATCCTTCATCCTTCAATATCTATTCTGACACCACCCACTCCTCCCTCACACACTGCCTTTCTGTCGGGTTCAATTATCGGTCCCAGTTGGCCTCACAGAACTCACAGACAATATTCACAATTTAGTGGGCTTATTAAGGAAGGTAACTAGTTACCACAAGTCAGCATCAGGAAACAGTAAGTGTACCTCTCCTGTCATCCAGCAGTCATGTCAGTCTTTAGTCCTTAGCCTCTCAGTCACATAGTCCCTTTGCCTCTTTGGGCCAGAAAGGCAGCCCACTGCTCTGCCTCAAAGTATCATAGTCTCAGTATTGCTCCTCTGTTTTATGTCATGGACGCCTTGCCTCAGCCTCTGGTCTTGGCCTAGTCCCTCTGTTCTGTCCCATGGTCTCTGTGCTGCAGCCTTTGATGCCTCCATCTCAGTCTCTACCACTTCAGACAAAGATCTCAAGTATGTCCCACTAGGGCCTCTTACACCTTGATGGTCCAGCATTTCTCTGTGTTCCTGCTTCTGAGATGGCTTTTCCACATAACCATCCCTCCAAAATGGGATTTTAACCATAGCCATATAGGCTAGAATTGATAATACAATGCATAAGAGATGATGGCTAGATGGGCCTTATTCATTGACTACATCTCTTCATCTCTTTCTTAGGATCCCTGCTGGCATTGTAGGATAGGCATTGATTGGACTGCTAACCATAAGGTTCCAGAACCAAACTCTCTGGTATGGAGTCAATGCTGATTCCTAGGGATCCCCTATGGGTTTCTGAGTAGAAAGCCCAGGCTTTCTCCTACTGGTACTGGTAGTTTTGAACTGTCGACCATGCAGATTGCAACCCAGTGATTAACTGCTGTACCACCAGGGTTCTGAGGTTCTTAAGGTTCAAATTTACCAACTGTTGCTCAGGAGAAAGATGAGACTATTAGTTTCTGTAAGGATTTACAGCCTTGGAAAACCAATATAGGGTCATTGTGAGTTAGAATCAACTAGAGGGCGGTGATAGAATCTCTTTATAGATATTTTAATTTATGTATATATATTGCTAACCCAGTTTTCTTTTGTTCTTTGGGCCTGTTTTTTTTCCTAATTGTTTTATTAGGGGCTCATAGAACTCTTATCACAATCCATATATATACGTACATCAATTGTATAAAGCACATCTGTACATTCTTTGCCCTAATCATTTTTTTTACATTTTATTAGGGGCTCATACAATTCTTATCACAATCCACACATATACATACATCAATTGTGTAAAGCACATTCCTACATTCTTTGCCCTAATCATTTTGAAAGCATTTGCTCTTCACTTAAGCCCTTTGCATTAGGTCCTCTTTTTTTCCCCCCTCCCTCCCTTGTCCCCCCTCCCTCATGAGCCCTTGATAATTTATAGATTGGTATTTTGTCATATCTTTCCCTATCCGGAGTCTCCCTTACCCCCCGCCCCCCCACCCTTCTCTGCCGTCCGTCTCCCAGAGAGGAGGTCACATGTCGATCCTTGTAATCAGTTCCCCCTTTCCAACCCACTCACCCTCCACTCTCCCAGCATTGCCCCTCATACCATTGGTCCTGAAGTTATCATCCACCCTGGATTCCCTGTGCTTTCAGCTCCCATATGCACCAGTGTAGAATTAGGATCATGGTAGTTGGGGGGAGGAAGCATCCAGGATCCGGGGGAAAGCTGTGTTCTTTTTTTTTTTCTTTCTTTTTTTACATTTCATTAGTGGCTCATACAACTCTTATCACAATCCACACATATACATATATCAATTGTATAAAGCACATCCCTACATTCTTTGCCCTAATCACTCTCAAAGCATTTGCTCTTCACTTTACCTTTGCATCAGGTCCTCTTTTTTTTCTCCCCTCCCTCATGTGCCCTTGGTAATTTATACATTGTTATTTTGTCATATCTTTCCCTATCCGGAGTCTCCCTTACCCCCCCCCACCCTTCTCTGCCGTCTGTCTCCCAGAGAGGAGGTCACATGTGGATCCTTGTAATCAGTTCCCCCTTTCCAACCCACTCACCCTCCACTCTCCCAGCATTGCCCCTCATACCATTGGTCCTGAAGTTATCATCCACCCTGGATTCCCTGTGCCTCCAGCTCCCATATGCACCAGTGTACAACCTCTGCCCTATCCAGTCCTGCAAGGTAGAATTCGGATCATGGTAGTTGGGGGAGGAAGCATCCAGGATCTGGGAGAAAGCTGTGTTCTTCATCGGTACTGCATCGCACCCTGACTGACCCATCTCCTCTTCTAAACCCCTCTATGAGGGGATCTCCAGTGGCCGACAAATGGGCTTTGAGTCTCCACGCTGCACTTACCCCTTCATTCACTATGGTGTGTGTGTGTGTATGTGTGTGTGTGTGTGTGTGTGTGTAAAATTAAAAACTTTTATACAATAGCCTATACTCCAGGATAAAGTGTAGCTATCTGCTTTATACTCCTCCTGGATCATTGCAGTATCCCCACTTTGGGAAACACTGCTATAGAGGGACAGGAGTATGGAAATACTTATAGTGCCCTCTCTGCAACAAACTTTGATTCACACTTTTAAGGTAATAGTGATGTGTGAGCTGAACTATATTAAGCTTATATTTTATAGGTCAAAAATGATTGGATGTTGGCACTTTAATTTCAAGCATCTTAATGTAATCTAACATTCCATCTTCCATAAATTTTGTTTTATTTTTAAAATACTAAATGAAAATTAATTGATTGCTAAGTTACTGTGTAAGCAAAATGAAAGAGCATGAAACTGAATCTTTTAAATGTATTTTTAAGTATTCCTGAGAAACAAGAGATTGGAAGACTTGATTTCCTTTGAAAAACAGTTTGTTCACTCCCTCAATGCATGAATATCTCCTTTTATTAAATTGGAACTCTATGATGCTCACTCTCCCGACACAACGTCTGGAGCCAAAGTGGGTGAACAAGTAAATATGGTGAAGAAAGCTGATGGTGCCCGGCTATCAAAAGAGATAGTGACTGGGGTCTTAAAGGCTTGAAGATAAACAAGCGGCCATCTAGCTCAGAAGCAACAAAGTCCACATGGAAGAACACACCAGCCTGTGTGATCGAGTGGTCCCGAAGGGATCAGTTACCAGGCATCAAAGAACAAAAAATCATATCATTGACTGCACACCTCCATGATAGGATCGCTGAAGACAAATGGGTGCATAAGCAAATGTGGTGAAGAAAGCTGATGGTGCCTGGCTATCAAAAGAGATAGTGTCTGGGGTCTTAAAGGCTTGAAGGTGAAAAAGCGGCCATCTAGCTCAGAAGCAAAAAAGCCCACATGGAATAAGCACACCGGCCAGTGCGATCGCGAGTTGCCAAGGGACCAGGTATAAGGCATCATGCAAAAAAAAAAAGATATGTGTGTATGTATGTGTACATGTGTGTATATGTATATATGTATATGTATATATGTATATATATACCATATTAAATGAAGGGGGAAGTGCAGAGTGGAGACCCAAGGCCCAAGTGTCGACAATGGAGATCCCCTCATATAGGGGTTTAGGAGAGGAGATGGGTTAATTAGGGTGCAGGTAGTACCGATGAAGAACACAACTTTCCTCCAGATCCTGGATGCTTCCTCCCCCCAACTACCATGATCCGAATTCTACCTTGCAGGGCTGGATAGGGCAGAGGCTGTACACTGGTACATATGAGGGCTGGAGGTACAGGGAATCCAAGGTGGATGATACCTTCAGGACCAAGGGTGTGAGGGACGATGCTGGGAGAGTGGAGGGTGAGTGGGTTGGAAAGGGGGTACTGATTACAAGGATCCACATGTGACCTCTTCCCTGGGAGAGGGACAGCAGAGAAGGGGGGTAAGGGAGACTCCGGATAGGGCAAGATATGACAAAATAACGATGTATAAATTACCAAGTGCACACGAGGGAGGGGGGAAAGGGGAGGGAGGGGGAAAAATAAAAAAGAGGACCTGATGCAAGGGGCTTAAGTGGAGAGCAAATGCCTTGAGAATGATTGGGGCAGGGAATGTATGGATGTGCTTTATACAATTGATGTATGTATATGTATGGATTTTGATAAGAGTTGTATGAGTCCCTAATAAAATGTAAAAAAGGAAAAGAGAAAAATATGATTAGGGCAAAGACTGTACAGATGTGCTTTATACAATTGATGTATGTATATGTATGAACTGTGATAAGAATTGTATGAGCCCCAATAAATTGTTAAAAAGAAAAACAGTTTGTTTTTAGATGTATGTTCTTTTATCCTGATGGATTATGGGAAGGATCTGGTCAATCTAGTTGAGGTAAAATGCTCTTTTCTTTCTTGTTTGCCACTGTTATGTCCCTCATTTTTATTCCTTCTGATTAATATAGTGCATTGTTTGGGAGGAAAACGTCCAACTATGTAGTCTCCTTTTATCTAAATCCCTGGTTTCCTTATTGGTAATACCATCCATGTATACATTTGCAAAGCTTATTTTTCCCTTCCCGGTGACGTAGGAAATTGAGATCTTTAGGTTTAGGACCACAGTAAATATCTGGGAATAGTAAGGGTCCTAAGTACACAGAGGAGGAAACAGACACATAAAATACAGTACTTTTACTGTTCGGGCATTTATATAATCCCACTTCATGTTATGATCACTGCATATTTTAAAAGGTAATTTGGATAAAATATCTGATTTTCTTTTCAGGTACGGTGTCTAAGAGACTATGGAGAATTTGAAGTTGATGATGGTACCTCTGTGATACTAAGAAAAAACAGCCAGGTATTTATTGTCTTAAGAATGTATACTTTGAACTTCAATAAAAGTATTGAATGAAGAAAATGTTCGAATCAATAGTAAAATAATTACCTTGTGATGACAATTTATAGCACAGGCATTATGTTTAATATAGATCACCTTGTTTTGTACTTTTTGTAAATGTTAAGACTTACAAATATTGAATATACAATGGACTGCAAAAAGTGGGAAAATTCCATTCTGTGATTCCATTTATCTACCATGTGTTCTAAGCAATGTACTAGTAAAATTTTTATCTATTAATTACAAACAGATATAATTTTATGAGTATATTACTTTGGCTTTGTTTGTTGTTTTTTCATTCTCTTTTGTTTTGTTTTTTCTATAGCACCTATATCTTTAGTGACTTCTTTAAGCATTAAAGAGGGCCACATCCTAAGAACGCATAGTTCTTAGATTGGGGCTAGATTTAAATGGGAGCACAAAATCCATTCACATATCTGTGGTTTATATATGTCTCTGGTTCACTTTAGAAACAACATTATCATTTTATGATAACGAAAACTTTTCAAACCATCTTCCTGGGACATAAGGTAACGATAGTGTTATTCATTTAGCTAATGATACAGAATTTAAAACACGGTTGAGAAAAGCATATAGAAGTATAGGCTGGTTTCAGACATCAATTCATGCTCGAATTGTTGACTTATATAGATTAAATTCAAGTTTCTGAACAATTTATTAAAAAATCTTTTCTGGGGGGACTCATACAGCTCTTATTACAATTCATCCATACATACATTGTGTCAAGCACATTTGTACATTTGTTGCCATATAATTTTCAAAACATTTTCTTTCTACTTGAGCCCTTGGTATCAGCTCCTCATTTTCACCCTCCTTCCCCCACCCTCCCTCACGAACCCTTGATTATTTCTAAATTATTATTATTTTGGCATATCTCACACTGTCCAACGTCTCCCTTCACCCACTTTTCTGTTGTCTGTCCCCCATGGAGGAGTTTATATGTAGATCTTTATAATCCCTTGCCCCTTTCTACCCTACCTTCCCTCCACCCTCCCGGTATCGCCACTCTCACTACTAGTCCTCAGAGGGTCATCTGTCCTGGATTGCCTCTGTTTCTAGTTCCTGTCTGTACCAGTGTACATCCTCTGGTCTACCCGTATTTGTAAGGTAGAATTGGGATCATGATAGTGGGAGGGAGGAAGCATTAAAGAACTAGAGGAAAGCTGTATGTTTTATCTTTACTATACTATACCCTGACTGGTTTGTCTCCTCCCCAAGGCCCTTCTGTAAGGGTATGTCCAGTTGCCTATAGATGGGTTTTGTGTCCCCATTTCGCACTCCCACTCATCACAGTGATAGGACTTTTTGTTTTTTGATGCCTGATACCTGATCCCATTGACACCTCGTGATCACACAGGGTGGGCTGGACACTATTTACACAAATAATTAGGGTTGATGTTGGAACAAAACTTTCAACAAAATTCATTCCAAAAGGTAGCAACATGCATACCTGACTAATACATGTCATAACAAAATAAGAAGAGCATTAAAGTAGTAAATATTTGGTATTCCTGGATCACCATTCATTAGGCACCCTGAAGGCCAGAGAGTCAAACCAAAGTCCAATAACTGCCAATTCCATAACTTGGGATAGCAGTCATCATCTTCTCACACTGATGAATTTCAGTCTTAAATCAAAGGGCTCCTGATGAGTTTGAATGAAAGCCCAGTTTACAAACTCCAGTGAATGTAGCTTCCACATGGATTCTTTCTGGTGTGGCCTATGAAAGATATTGTGTGCCTCAAAAGAACAATATTAAGTCCACAAGTCTGTAGCACACACCCTGGATTACCAAGAGCTGGATAGAAAGTAGGTCCAAAAGGTCCAATTAAGTGGGCCTCTACTCAAGTACTCCCTCAACGCAAGAACACTTTGTTCTAGTCACCTGGCATTCTGTGATAATCTTCCCGCCAGAATTGCTGAAGACAAATGGGTGCATAAGCAAATGTAATGAAGAAAGGTGATGGTGTCCAGCAATGCAAAGATATAGCATCTGGGGTCTTACAGGCTTGAAGATGAACAAGTGACTCTCTCTAAGAAGCAACAAAGCCCACATGGAAGAAGCACACCAGCTTGTGTGATAAAGAGGTGTCGAAGGGATCAGGTATCTGGCATCAAAGACCCAGAACAAAAAGCCTTATTGATGTGATTGAGGGGGAGGGTGGACTGGAGACCCCAAACCCATTTGTAGACAGCTGTGAGAGTAGTGGTACCAAGAGGGGGCACTGATCACAATGTAACCCCTCCTTGGGCATGGGCAGTAGAAAAGAGGGTAAAGAGAGACCTCGGACAGTGTAAGACATGAAAAATTAATAACAATTTATGAATTATTAAGAGTTCGTGAAGAAGGGAAGAGGGAAAAATGAGGAGCCCATGCCAAGGGCTCAAGTAGAATGAAATTGTTTTGAAAATGATGATGGCAACAATGAACAAATGTGCTAGACACAATGGATGGATGCATAGATTGTGATAAGAGCTGTATGAGCCCCCAAGAAAATGATTTTGATCAGAATTGTGTTCTATCTATAGATTTATTGCTTTCAGTAATATTCACATTTTGATTTTTCTGTAGTTTCCTTTGTACAGGTCTTTTGTTTCTTTGGTTAAGTTTATTCCCAGGTATTCATCTTTTGTATGGATATTATAAATGATATTGTTTTCTCTTTTTTTATTTTTTTTCTTGATGTTTTTATTTTGGAGCTCTTCAATAGCATATTAAAATTGATTTCTGCTTATTAATCTTGTATGCCATTACTTTAACAGATTCGTTAGTACTTTCCAACAATCTTTCTGTGGAGTCCTTGGGGCTCTCACTATGTAAAATCATACTATCTGCAAATAGTGACAGCTTGACCTATTTTTTGCCCAATTATATTCCTTTTATTTTAAAATTTTTTTGCTGTCTGTCTGGCTAAGATGTTTATTGTAGTACAATGTTGAATAAGAATATTGATGAGGGACACTCTTATCTACTTCCTGTTTTCATTTTTTCTAAATGATCGTGATCAGGTTTTGAGGATTATGCTCATTTCATAGAATGCGTGTGGGAGTTTGCTGTCAGTTTCTATATTTTGGAATAGTCTGCACAGAATTAGTTATGGCTCTTCCCTGAATACTTGCTAGCATTCTCCTGTGAAGGCAACATACATACTTCTTTAGACTCTTTCTTGGTTGGAAGTCTCTTGGTGACCTCTAATTCTTCTTTTGCTCTACATGTATCTTTTTATTTCATTTGGATCTTTTGTGATGGCACCCTTTTCATCTCAAATTCTAGATATTTGCATCTTTCTTTTCCTTTGTTAAGTTTTCTAGCAGTTTGTCGATTTTGTTAATCTTTTCATAACCAACTTTTTGTCTTGTTGATTTCCCCCCCATTTTTCAGTTCATTTATTTCTGCTTCAATTTTTATTAGTTCTTTCCCTTTATTGTTGAAGGACTTATGTGGTTTCCCTCTTTCTACTTCTTGGAAGTGTTTTATTAGTATTGGTTTTGGATTTCTCTCATATTTCGTGTGTGTATTGATTGCTATAAATTGACTTCAGATAACTGCATTTGTTGTATCCGAGTTTTTGGTATGATGTGTTATAGGTTTGCTTGTTTTAAGGAGTTTCTTAATTTCTCGTTTTCGTTTACTCTAGTGTCCAGTCATTTTGAAATGGTATGTTGTTCAGTCTCCATGTGTTTGTCTTTTTGTTCCTTTTCTTTCTGTTGTAGATTTCCAGTTTTATAACATTGTGATCTGAGAAAATGAATTGTTGAATTCAAAATTCCTTTATTTTTTCCTCCTCAGGAAATAACCTTTATTTCTCCCTTGTATTTGAGGGATATTTTTGTTCAGTATAATATTCTTGGCTGGCTTCCTTCCGCCCCACCCCCCCTTCCACCCGTCACAATTGTATATATGTCATTCCATTGTCTTCTTGCCTGCAGGTCTTTTGCTGAGAAGTCTGAATTTATCCTTTTCAACTTTCCTTTGTAGATGACTTTTCCTTTTTCTCTAGCTGCCCTCAGATTCTCTCCTTTTCTTTATGTCTTGATGTTTTCTCTTTGGTTGTCCATTCTTCTCAGCTTGTTGAATAGTGTGTTGAAATTTTCTTCCATGGTTTCTTGTACTATTCTCTGTAGATTTTTTTTTTGGTGGTGTTCTTTTCGCAGCATTTCTTTTCTTTTTTCTTTTCTTAGATGGGTTCTTATGATAGTGTCCTACAGGATTTATTTGGATGCTTCCGGGGTTTTTTGTTGATTGCTTCTCTTGTCTACTGTCGTGAGGGTAATTGTCTTCAAGCTCATTTATTTTATTTTCCTTTTCCATTTTATTCCTCTAGCCTTTTACTATGTTGCCTAATTCAGTTATCTCATTGCTTGTCTTCTAGAATCCTTTGGTTTAAGGATTTTAGTTTCTCAGTTTCTTCTGTTTTTCTCATGAACATTCCCCAGATCTCTTGACCTAAGCATCATTCTTCTGAATTCTGTTACTGGTGGTTCACAATCACATCTTCAGACTATTCCATTGGTTTGAGTGCTACTTGGTTGTTCATGTTTGTTTTTCTTGAATTTGGAAGCTTTCTGTGCTTGAGTGCTGTTTCTTCAGCATTGTGGTGTGTGAGCTGCTGGTCATACAGAGGTAGAGTTTGTCTAGTGACACAGGTGAGTTCTAATAGGAGCTGGAAAACATACAGTGGTGAAATGAAAAGAAGGGGAAAGGTGCCTAAGTGGGGATAGTGGCTGGGAAAAATAGAATAAAATAAAAGTAATGATAAGAATAAAGTAATGATAGTAATAAGTGACTGTGAATAAGCCAACAGACTTGCAAAAATAATGGGAAAATATTTTCAGAGGGGTAATCACAATAAGGAGCTCTGGTCACATAATGGTTATGTATTGAGTTGTAATCCGAAAGGTCAACATTTTAAAACCACCAGCTGCTCCGCCAAAAAAAGGAGACTTTCTATTCCCATAAACAGTTACAGTCTCAGAAACTCACCGGACAGTTTTACCCTGTCCTATAGGATCACTGTGAGTTGACACTTGCGGGCAGAGAGTTAATCTCAATTAATAGGTTTCATGGAAAGATATTTAATGAGAGAACAGCAAGAAAATAGAAAGATAATTGATAGAAGTACAAGGATCAAAAAAAAAAAAAGACTTGGGTATGGTTGTGGGTACCAGATTCTGCTAATTTGGCAATGTGAATGAATGTGAGCATATCTGTGCACTTAGGAGGTCCTGGAAAGCCCATGCTAGAGTGGGTATGCTGGGATACACAGACCTGTCTCTTCCTGGGAGGAATGTGGATTCTCAGGAGGGTGGAGTCACTCCAGAAGAGGAAGTAGGAGATCAAAAAAGAGAGAGAGAGAGTATTAAAATAGAACAAAAGTACAAAATCCAAAAATATATATAATAAAGCTACCTTGTGGGTGGGGATTCCTGCTCTTTTAGTAGTCTGTGTGTACATGTATGCGGTATCACGGTGCTGGCACACGGGATGGAATGCCTTGTAGAACAAAGCAGGAAAAGAGGAGGAAGATGGGGAAATGGTACAAAGCGTACCTTGGGTACTGAGCATGTGTGTACCAAGCTGCCCAAGTGATCTGCTAGCTATCTGTGTCCCTAGAGGCCAGGGAGGTAGAGGGTTGGCTGGCTGACTGTCTTTTCTCAGGGGCCACGAAGAATCATGATGCTTGTAGAAGCAACTCATGTTGCTGCTCATCCGTAAAGGGGAGTCTGTCAGCAGGCCTTGCTGCTTTCCACTTTGAGAAACTTGGGTCAACTTGGCTTTTAAGTTGAATTTCTTGCTACCAGGAAGTGCAGAATCTCTCTCATAGTGGAAACTCTTTGGTAGTTGCTGAGCACATCTTCCCGGGCTTGTTATATGGTGGCCATCTTACCCCATTTTCTGTCTTTTTCTACTTGAGGTATTATAGTAGTATACATGTATTTTTTTCTCACAACAACAACCTTACATTATTTATTGTTAAACTTGATTAGGAAGCAAAAAAACAAGGAATAAACCAGATTATTTGCCGATTGAAGTTCAATTCCTCAGATGGGGACAAAAATCTTAATTCATGATTTGAGCCTGGGAAAATGCGGCCATGCGTGCCATCCTTCAGGGGGCTCCTTACAGACCCAGCTTGGTTCTTCTCCAATGTCTTCTCTTGGAGTTGTACCTGATTTTATTACCGGTTTTCATTCGAATCCATTGGGGAATGGGCAGATTCTGCTTCTGTTTCTTGGCAAGGAATCTCTTGATCCTGAAAGTCTTATGAGATGACATGGTGAAGTCGGAGCACCACCACACTCGGGGTGGCAGAGAGACGGAGAGGTAGATGTATTTTTTAATATCATTTTACTAGGGGCTCTTACACTTCTTATAGCAATCCATATATCAATTGTATCAAGCACATTTGTACATATGTTGTCACCATTATTTTCAAAACATTTTCTAATTGAGGCCTTGGTATCAGCTCCTGTTTTATTTCCCTCCCTCCCTCCCTCACCCTCATGACTCCTTGTTAAATTATAAATTATTATTATTTTCATATTTTACACTGTCTGCAGTCTCCCTTACTCTGTTGCTTGTCCCCTGCAGGTGGGGAGTGGCTTATATGTCGATCATTGTGACTGGTTTTCCTTTTCTCCCCTTCCTCTCCCATCTTCCCCTTCCCCTCATGGTATTGCTACTCCCATTACTGTTCCTGAGGGATTTATCTGTCCTGGATTCCGTGTACCAAGAGCTCTGATATGTACTAGGGTACATGTTCCTGTCAAGCCAGATTTGTAAGCTAGAACTGGGGTCAGGATAGTGGGGTGCCAAGGTCAATTAAAGAGCTAGAGTAGTGTGTATTTTGTTGGTGCTAAACTTCACCCTGACTGACTTGACCCTTCTGTGAGGAGATGTCCAATTGTTTACAAATGGGCCTTGGGTCTCCACTCCAAACCCCCCCCCCCCAATTCATATCTATATGATGGTTTGTTTTGGGTCATCTGATACCTGATCCTGTTGACACCTTGTGATCACACAGGCTGTGTGCTTCTTTCATGTGGGTTTTATTGCTTCCCTGCTAGATGGCCGCTTGTTTAACTTCAAGCCTTTAAGACCCCAAACACTGTATCTTTTCATAGCTAGGCACCATCAGCTTTCTTCACCACATTTGCTAATGCACCCATTTGACTTTAGCTATCATGTCAGGAAGGTGAGCATCACAGAATGCCAGGTTATTGGAAGGAAGTGTTCTTGCATTGCGGGAGGACTTGAATAGAGAACCAATATTCATCTGCAACCTTGATATTAAACATAAATATATGAACATAGACCCATATCCCTATCATTATATAAGTATATTTTTATATATGTGTGTATATTTACACCTCTATAAATGTCTTTTGCCTCCAACAAACGATCCTTGAACTAACTACAAGTTTTCTTTCTTGATGTGTTTTGTTTTGTTCTTTGTCAGTGATTTGTTGTTGTTTTGTTGTCTGGTTGTATACTGTTGCTTTGTTTTCCTCTGTCTTATTTTCGTGCATGTTATTGTCTCCACAGGTCTGTCTAAATAAGACAGGCTGGATGAACTATCTGGAGGAAAAACAATGGACCGACAGTTCCGGGGGGGGCTTGGGATAGGGGAAGTGGGGGGGTTAGGAAGTGATGTTAACAAACCCAGGGACAAGGGAACAACATGGGACCCAAAATGGTAGTGAGGAGGGAGTGGCAGGCCTGGTAGGGAATGATCAAGGGTAAGGTTACATAAAGAAGAGGTATAGCTGTAACCCAGGTGGGGATGGAGCTTGGTAGTAGGGCAGGAGGAAAGTCAAGGGAGATGGAGGAAAGAGCTAGGAGTCAAAGGGCATTTATAGAGGTCTAGACAAAGACATGTACATGCAAATATATATATGAGGATGGGGAAATAGATCTATGTTTCTGTATTTATAGGTTTAGTTTTAAGGTGGCAGAAGGACCTTGGACCTCTACTCAAGCACTCCCTCAATGCATGAATACTTTCTTTTATTAAGTTGGCACTCTACGATGCTCACCCTCCCTACACAACTGCTGAAGCCAAAGTGCGTGAACAAGTAAATGTAGTGAAGAAAGCTGATGGTGCCCGGCTATCAAACGAGATAGTGTCTGGGGTCTTAAAGGCTTGAAGATAAACAAGCGGCCATCTAACTCAGAAGGCACAAAGCCCACATGGAAGAACACACCAGCCTATGTGATCGCGTGGTCCTGAAGGGATCAGTTATCAGGTATCAAAGAACAAAAAAATCATATCATTGGGTGCACACTTCCATGATACGATCACCAATGACAAACGGGTGCATAAGCAAATGTGGCGAAGAAAGCTGATGGTACCCGGCCATCAAAAGAGATAGTGTCTGGGGTCTTAAAGGCTTGAAGGTGAACAAGCGGCCATCTAGCTAGGAAGCAATAAAGCCCACATGGAAGAAGCACACCAGCCTGTGCGATCACGAGGTGCCAAAGGGACCAGGTATAAGGCATCATGCAAAATACACACACACACACACACACACACACACACACACACCATAGTGAATGAAGGGGGAAGTGCAGAGTGGAGACCCAGAGCCCATTTGTCAACCACTGGAGATCCCCTCATAGAGGGGTTTAGGAGAGGAGATGGGTCAGTCAGGGTGCGATGTAGTACCGATGAAGAACACAGCTTTCCCCCAGATCCTGGATACTTCCTTCCCCCAACTACCATGATCCGAATTCTACCTTGCAGGACTCGATAGGGCAGAGGTTGTATGTACACTGGTGCATATGGTAGCTGGAGACACAGGGAATCCAGGGTGGATGATACCTTCAGGACCAGGGGTCTGAGGGGTGATACTAGGAGAGTGAGGGTGAGTGGGTTGGAAAGGGGGAACCGATTACAAGGATCCACATGTGACCTCCTCCCTGGGAGATGGACGGCAGAGAAAGGGAGGAAGGGAGCCTCCGGATAGGGAAAGATATGACAAAATAACAATCTATAAATTATCAAAGGCTCATGAGGGAGGGGGGACCGGGGAGGGAGGGGGAAAAAAAAGGACCTGATGCAAAGGGCTTAAGTGGAGGGCAAATGCTTTGAAAATGATTAGGGCAAAGAATGTAGGGGTGTGCTTTATACAATTTATGTATGTATTTGTATGGATTGTGATAAGAGTTGTATGAGCCCCTAATAAAATGTAAAAAAAAATGTCTTTTGCCTCCTTTCCTCCTCTATTTCCCTTTACTTTCCTCCTGTCCCACTATCATGTTTGACCTTCATTTGGCTCTCAGTAATTCCTCTTTCAGCTACATTGCACTTGATCTAACCCCACCAGGCATTCTACACCTTCCTCTCCATCAATTTTAGATCTCTTGTTGTTCCCTGTCCGTGGGTCTGTTGGCTCCCCTCCCCCTTCCCTAGCTCTCCCTTTCTCTTATCCCCTGGAACCGTTGGTCCCATTTTCTTCTCAGGATTGTAGGATTTGAATTTTTCTAATATGGTTATAAAGTTCTTTCCTGTTGTTTTGTTTATATAGTGGATAACATTGATTGTTTTTCTAATATGTAACCATCATTGCACCCTTGTTATGAATTCATGTTGGTCATGATGATTTACTTTACTGAGATATTTATTGTTGGCTTTATTAGGTAGGGTTTTGTTGAGATATTTTTACATTTATGTTCATAAGGGATATTGCTGTATTATTTTCTTTCCTGGCTATGTTTCTGTCTGATTTGGGTATAATGATTTTACAAGTTTCATAAAATGAATTTGGGGACTTTCCATTTTTATTATGTCCTACAATGGTTTGAATAAAATTGGTGTCAACTCTTCTTTGAATGTATTGGGAGTTTTTAATTGCATGACTCGTTTCTCTTTTCAATATGTATGTTTACTTTTCCTGCTTCAGTGTGTTCGTGTATGATAGATGGTGGTGTTGTTGCTGTTATTGGAAGGTGCTGTGGAGTTATTCCAACTCAGTGTTCCTATGGACAATAGAGCAAAACCCTGCCCCATACTGTGCAGTCCTCACTATTGTTCTTATCTTTGAGCCCAGTGATGCAGCTACTGTGTCAATCCATCTTGTTGAAGGTTTTCCTCGGTTCTAAAACCCGGTACTTTTATCATGCGTGGGACACGTCTCCAAGGTCTGTCTCCCTGGACAAAATGTCCAAAGTACATTAAACCAAGTCTCGTCATTTTCTGCTACAGAGCCTTCTGGATGCACTTTTTCTAAGACAATTTTTGTTTTCAGTTCCTCTTTTTAAGTAACTTATTTTTCCTCAATTGCTGTCAGGATTCCTGTCATTTGTAACTTTCATCATGATATGTCATGATTTTTTGTTTGTTTGTTTGTGTTTTTTTTGTTTGTTTTGTTTTGTTTTATTTTTTTTTTAACAATTTATTGGGGCTGATACAATTTTTTTCACAGTTCATACATATACATACATCAATTGTATAAAGCACATCTGTACAGTCTTTGCCCTAATCATTTTTTTTCTCTTTTCTTCTTTTACATTTTATTAGGGACTCAAACAACTCTTACCACAATCCATACATATACATACATCAATTGTATAAAGCACATCTATACATTCCCTGCCCAAATCATTCTCAAGGCATTTGCTCTCCACTTAAGCCCCTTGCATCAGGTCCTCTTTTTTCCCCCCCTCCCTCCCCATTCCCCCCTCCCTCATATGCCCTTGGTAATTTATACATCGTTATTTTGTCATATCTTGCCCTATCCGGAGTCTCCCTTCCCCCCTTCTCTGCTGTCCCTCTCCCAGGGAAGAGGTCACATGTGGATCCTTGTAATCAGTTCCCCCTTTCCAACCCACTCACCCTCCACTCTCCCAGCATCGTCCCTCACACCCTTGGTCCTGAAGGTATCATCCACCCTGGATTCCCTGTACCTCCAACCCTCATATGCACCAGTGTACAGCCTCTGTCCTATCCAGCCCTGCAAGGTAGAATTCGGATCATGGTAGTTGGGGGGAGGAAGCATCCAGGATCTGGGGGAAAGCTGTGTTCTTCATCGATACTACCTCACACCCTAATTAACCCATCTCCTCTCCTAAACCCCTCTATGAGGGGATCTCCATTGGCCGAGACTTGGGCCTTGGGTCTCCACTCTGCACTTCCCCCTTCATTTAATATGATATATATATACACATACATATATACATATACACATATATACACATACATACACACACTTATATCTTTTTTTTTTTTTTGCATGATGCCTTATACCTGGTCCCTTGGGCACCTCGTGATCGCACTGGCTGGTGTGCTTCTTCCATGTGGGCTTATTTGCTTCTGAGCTAGATGGCCGCTTGTTCACCTTCAAGCCTTTAAGACACCAGACACTATCTCTTTTGATAGCCGGGCACCATGTCATGATTATTTTATTTCAGTCAGCCCTGCTTTTGGTTTGTTTAGCTTCATGAGTACATTTGTTACCATGTCATGATATATTAAGGAAGTTTCCTTCTCTCTGCTCTTTTGATTGTTTTGTTTGTTTCTTCCTGTTTTTTTGTCCAATCACACATAATGTACTTGATGTTGTCCCACAGAATTCTGTGATTTTCTCTAGATTTTCTTGTCTATTTTAAAAATTATTCCTTTACCAAATTAGGTTGAGAGATTTTCTTTAATCTCACTGATGAACTCTCTCTGATTCAATTCTAGTCCATTTGCTCTTTTTTAAAATTAAAAGATCATACTACTGGGGACTCAGTTAGTTTATTGTGCCAACCTGGCCGATAAACACATGTGGGGTTAATTGAAGGGCAGAGGGATAAATGGCTCAGTGAGCCTCACCTTTCTAGTTCTCGGGTCTCTTGCTTTGTGGTCACACCAGGGTGCAACTGCTTTCGCAGTTCCCTGCTTCAGCTTGCAAGACAGACTTCCTGCAAGACATCCCCAGGGAGAAGCCACATGAACGTACCCCGATGCAGCCCTGGGTGCTGGAGCACCCACGTGGAGACCCCTGCCAGCGCTGAGATGCTTACATATTCATTGACTCAGCTTTCCTCTGCAGTCGACATCATTGTGTCTGTTTTGTGAGATGGAGCAGGACTTTGTGGACTGTTATTGGACTAATGGGTTAATGTTGGACTTGTGGGCTTGGGCAGCACTGGGTTGGGATATTTTCTTGATGCGCACTTAACCTTTACATACAACTCTCTCTTATACACAAGTTGCTGTAGATTTACTTCTCCAAAGTACCTAGACTAATAAAGGGGCTCTTAGAGCTCTTATAACAATCAATACATCAATTGTATCAAGCATATTTGTACATATGTTGCCAAGATTATTTTCTAAACATTTACTTTCTATTTGAGCCCTTACTATTAGACCCCAGGGACTCTCAAGGGGCAGGATTGTACTAGGAGGCCAAGAGGTGCAGTCCTTATGCCCTTGTGATGATACTGGCCTTGCTGTGCCCCAGGGTCAGTTAGCCCCTAGGGCAAGGCAGGGCATGAAGTGAGACCAGTGTTAAGAGCTCCGCTGGTGTAGGCAGTCCCCAAAGGAGAGAGGGCCACCGTTGATCCCAAACCCTAGCGAGGTGATCTCCTGGCTGTCTTTTCAGGCAAGTGGGGGAGATATGTCAGTTACGTGGGCGCTGACAGAAAATGAACCAGCCATGTGATGGACATGGGGCTTAGAGGAGCCAGCAGAGAGCAGGCTGCCACGGTCAGGCCTTATCAGGGGTTTAGAGGCCAGGGTCAAAATATCAGTCCCTCTTTTTCCCCTCCCTCCCCACCCCACCTTGACCCCTTGATAAATTATAAATTATTATTATTTTCATATCTTAACCAACCACTCTCTCCCATCACCCTTGGTTTCTGTTGATCGTCCCCCTGGGGTGGGGGTGTGGTTATGTGTCAATCATTGGAGTCACCTTTCTCCTGCCCTCCTGGTATCACTACTTCCATTGTTATTCCTTGATTCAGTGTGTGTCTCGAGCTCTTATCTGTATCTGTGTACATGTTCTGGTCTAGCCCGCAGTGAAAGGCAGGACTGGAGTCATGGTAGTGGGGGGTGAGGAACCTCAAGGAACCAGAGGAATATTGTATATTTCATTGGTGTTATACTGCATCCTAGTTGACTCATCCCTTGTGACCCTTTTGCAAGGAGATGTTCCATTATCTACAGATGGATTTGGGGGGGGTGTGTGGGGTATGTGTGTGTGTGTTTTGCGTCTTCTGATGCCTGTTACCTGATCCCATCTCATGATCACACAGGCTGGTGTGCTTCTTCCATGTGGGTTTGTTTATCAGCTAGACAGCTGCTTGTTTATCCTCAAGCCTTTCAGATCCCAGATGCTATATCTTTTGATAGAAGAGGTACCATCAGCTTTCTTTTTTTTTTTTAATATTAGCATGGTGTGTTTTATTTTTGCAGTACTTTCACATATCCTGCTCCAATTAGTGATACTTATTTTCCCCAGAGATAAAGAAAACAAGGGAATGGGTTATTAAGCTAAACTGAAATAAGGTATGAATAGCAAACTAGTAAATGTACAAGTAATTTTCTCACATAACACTTGATCACTAGAGTATGAATAGCAGCTTCTCCAACTCTGACACCAAGCGATTACATTTAATGCGATGGAAAGTTAATGTCCAAGCCTGGGTGAGCAGCATCTGACACTTGTCAGAGCCAGTCTTAGTTTTCTGTTGTTGTTGTGGTCGGGTGCTGTCGAACCAGCTCCACCTCACAGTGACCCTCTAGACAAGAGAGCACACCCCATCCAGTCCTGAACCATCCCCAGTATCGCTCTATTTTTGCATCATTGTTGCAGGCAATCCATCAGCTTTCTTTACCACATTTGCTTGTGCACCCATTTTGTCTTCACCGATCATGCCAGGAGGGTGAGCATCACAACATGCCAGGTTCTTAGAACAAAGTATTCTTGTATTGAAGGCAGGCCCTGAGCAGAGACCTAACGTCCATCTACTACACCAATGTCTTGCCATATATGATGTACATAGACCAATACCTCTATTTTTATGAATTAATGTATTTACATAGGTACACACTTATGCTTATACCTCTATCTATAGCTTTGCTTCCTAGATCTTTCCTGTTTCTTTTTACCTTTCTTCTACCTCACCATCACACTCACCCTTCTTCCACCTTAGTAGTTCTTCTCAGCTAAATTGCTGTTACCCCAACACCACCAGGATCTCTATGTCCTCCTCATTGTTGATTTTAATTCCTTAGTTGTTCCCCTGTCTTTGGCGTTGTTTGCTTACCACTCCCTTCCCCTGCCTCCTTCTACTCGCAAAGTCCTTTGCTCTTCTAATGCGTTATCTGTTTCTCTCATCTTAGTATTAATCTTCTGAATTTCTCTTTGCTGTGGTATACGGTTTCTAGTTTCAATTGATGTGTTATTTTAGTGCTTTCCTGAATTACTCTAAAGTGTGTGTGTGTGTGTGTGTTCAGTTTTTCTTTAGCTTCGCAATCTTTCCTTTCTCCCGGTTCATTGATAGTATAAAAGTATAATTTTTAATAGTTTATCAGGTAATTTCAATGCCTTTTCTTCCTGAAAAAAGGTCTTCTAGCTCTATATTGGTCATGTGCTTCAGCTGTTCTGTCTTGTTTCTTCATATAAACTTAAATTGCCTTTGCCACTGAGATGTTGTAGTATTAGTGTTTTTGTGTTTAATTGATCTTAGTATCTTGAGACTGCAGACACTCCACCTATCTACTGGTTGTTGTAAAGGATAATTTGAGAATGTGTGTGGTACTGTTTGTTGTTATTATAGCACAGTTAGCAATGGTTTGTTTGGTGGTCTCACTTACGTAAAGATGATCAGGTGGTACAGGAGTATGTAGTGTCTGTCACTGTATAGGTATGACTACAGTCATAGAGGTGGCTAGGCCTGCGATTGCTGTCCACTGTCAGGTAGAACAGGAAGGGACAAAAAAAAATTGCCAACGAAGAAATAATTTTTGAAAAAGAAACCAGCAAGAGACAGCGGACAAACAAGAGCAAGTGAAAGGAATTTAATAACTAGAAGTGTGTGTGTGTGTGTGTGTGTGTCAAAAACCAAGGTAGAGAAAAATAAAAGAGAAGCTAATCAAAACATAAAAAAGGAAAGGAAGGGAACTGGAAAAGTAAATTAAAATGGAAAGAATAGAAGTAGAAGCAGAAATAAAGAAGAAAGCAGAGTGCAGAAGTGATTAAAATAAATAAAAGGAAGTGAAGGAAAAGGAAAAACAAAGAGAAAACTTGGGGTGAGGACCTTTTTGTATAGGTCACAGCCTCTAGGGGGTTGAATATTGATTCCAGATGGAGCTTGGCAGGCCTATCTGTTTTCTGTGGTCCACGTACCTGATCCAGTAGGGTGTTTTTACAGCTTAGGTGATAGCTGAGGGGAATCTTTCTGGTAGAGAAGCAGCTGGGTCAGAATGGCTAATCATGGGGGAACTTTCCACGTGTCCAAGAGCAGTGAGGGATCCAGCATTGTATTTTTTGCTAGTGCTATGAGGAGAATCTCAAGCATTTCTGGGCATGGGGGTGATAATCCATCTCTAGGCATGGGGATGTTAAACCATGAGGGCATACCTTTGTCTTCAAGCAGAAATGGACTTACAAGGATATCTCTGTCTGGTGTATGGGTGAAGGTAGGGGCTGGCAATTGTGATATCAGGAGGGTGTGGGAAACAAGTGAGAATCCTTTCTTAGTGCCAGCTACCAATGTGCCAGGCTTCTGTCTGGATGGAATGCGTCAGGCTAGCTGACAATTCACCTGTCTGTTCTTGCACCACTTTTGTTTCCCTTCATCTTCTAGATAGTTTTCAGTCCACTTTTCTATAATTTCTTCTGAAGCTCAAGGTTCCAAGATTACCTAGTTTTACTAGATCTCTTGTATCTTTGTTGTAAGTTGTCTGTATAGTTATTCATTATACCTGATGTCCTTAATTCATAAGTTCTTCTTTTTTTTAAAAAAAATATATACTAGTTACACTCCTGGAAAATTCAGGGTTTATTAAAGTTGGGCAAAAAACCACTTCTGTGTTTACAAGTTTCTTATTGAATTTAATTTAAACTATACAATTCATTTAAGTAATTCTGATTAAATTACCAATAGCTTTAACAAAATTTGAATAAAGCAATAAATATAGTAAAGTTAACTTAATTCCTTATTAACTACTTGTTGCTGTTGAGTTGATTATGATCTATCACTGTTGGAATTTTAAAATAAGCTATTAGTTTGTTTTTTATTGATGTGAAATATAATCCAAGAGGTTATTTTCCAATAATTTCTTTTCTGTGTCCCTTTTTTCCCTCAGCATTTTTTACCTCGTTGGAAGTGTGAACAGTTAATCAGACAAGGAATTCTGGAACATGTGCTGTCATAGCTTCACATTTAGACAGAATCCAGCTCTTGGAGACATCTGTACATCTTTCCATCTACCTGACACCACTGTTTAATTGTTAAAATTACAGGCATTCTTTATGTAAAACCAGAATTACTTGACTACATAGTTTTAGTGCTCATTTCTAAGAATTTATTAGAATCCTAAGAATTCTCATCCTTGCAGTAATCTCTATCCATATATATAACATTTTATATTAGTGGTTTGTTAATTACCTTTGAGTCTTTTTCCTCTTTTCCCCCCAAACACAGTTGCATTTGGCTGTACAAGAAGAAGGCAGACCCTCATGGGTCTTACATTCGGCAGGGATGCTGTAGCATTCCTGGTGAAGCCAAGAAGCCCAAGATTCTTGAATATTTATTAATGTTTCACACAAGCAAGTTACGATGATGTGTAAGACCTCTTGCTATATTTAATGTGTAACCACAATTGTTTATCATCTGATTTGCGAAGGCAGACAGTAATGGCTAGCCTGGCACATGACTATCAATAAACTTGTGCATCAGCAACAACTAAATGCCATAAGCAAGGTAGCTTAAAACAAAGGGAAGTTTATTCTCGGTTCTGGAGGCCAGAAATCTGAAGGCAAGTGTTGACAGCACCTTGTTCTCTCTCTGAAATAAGGGAGGTCCGTATATCGTTTTTCTCAGCTTTTGGGAACTGCCAGCAATTCTTAGAGTTGCTTAGCTTGTAGTCAATCATTCATTATCTATTTACTTGTGTTTTTGGATTCAAATGCCTTTTAAAGATACCAATCACCATTTTGAAATAACAGTGAAAGCAAATAATAATTTATAAGTGTATGTATATATATAGGTAGATATGAGTTGAACCGGTGGTCTGTGGGAGTATGTATACCTGTGTGGCAGGGACTATTTTGATATACTTATTTGTACTGTAAATATGTCAATATGTCCACGTATGTGATAGAGCATACAGGGTACAAAGTTATGAAAACTTATTCATATCCAAAAACACCTTCAAGTTCTGAGGCACTGGACTGGAAGGGTAAAGACCATAGTTTGGAGACTGTCTAGGTCAATTGGTGTAACAGTCTTTAAACCGAATGTTTTGCATTTTATTTGGATGAGTAGCAGTTATAGGGAGTCTTATAAGCTTGCGTGGTGACCAGTTAAGTTCCAACTGTTAGTCTCTTTCCATTTGGAAAAGAGTTGAAATCAAAGACCCAAACAATTAGGTTAAAGAACTATTGGACCACATGAACTCCTACCTCCTGAGGGGTACCAACTCCCACAATCAAACGGGTCCAGTTGTGTAATTGAGGGGTAAAATTAAAGAGACAACAGACAAAATAAAGTATACAATTGCTCACCTTCAGGACGGCCATGATCTCAACAGCCAGGTCCACACACAGAGAGAAAATGTATCATATTTCTAATCATGCTGTATATACATTTTGAGGACATTCAAGCCCCCTAGTGACAGGTAACCATATGCGTAACAGGAAGGGGCTGTACAATAGGTTTATGCGTGACAGGAAGGGGACGAGCTAGGAATACACACACAATAGGAAGGGGGAAACACTGGGGATACACCTGTGACAAGATACCCTCTAAGCAGCTGACCTCCAAGTGTACAGTCATTTACCATGTGTCATAATAAGGTTGTGACAACCTGGGGAAAACCTTTCTGTATCCCACAACCTCTCTAACCTTAAGACGAGGAGAACTGGAAGGTTCCTGGCTACCACTCTAGTAAAAATCGAAGATCCTGAACAGAGTAGGAGAGAAAAGACCAGCTTCACTGGTCTGATAAAGACAGGTAGAGAATCCCCTCTCCCCCTAAGACTATAACCCTTAAACATCCGTCAAACCTGAAAATGAACCTATTCCCAGAGATCATTTTTATGCCATACTGGACAGACCTGTAAAATAGTAACACTTGTGAGGACTCATGAGAACAAAGTATACTGACAATCATATGAGAAGAAATGTTGCTAAAAGCCAAGTTCAGAAGGCAGGAAGAGGGTGAAATGGGAACCCAAAAAGGATGTTTAAGGGATTACAACTAATGTCACAAAAGAAACAAATTAAGAATTGTTGAATGCGAAACTAATTCTGTAAACAGGTACAATGATGAAGTGTTCTTTAATTAAATAAAAACTTAGTATTAGATTGTTGTTGCTGTGCATGTTGGGTGCTGTTTAAGATTTTCAACTCAGCAACCCCATAAGTGTTTGTTGGGGCTGTAGTTTTGGTCATCTCTACTATATTTTAAATTATGAAATGATGAAATGTTAAGTAAGTGAGTAAAGCTTTTCCAAAAAGTCATGTGGAAATAGAACTAAAAGATAATCAAGAAGGACTTCTGCCAAGATTAAATAGACACCGAGAGATTGAGACAGAGTCACAGAACAGAGGCAGGGTTCAGACAAAAATGAGTGAAAGAGAAAGATTTTATTGAGGGAAAAGAACTCCCAGATGGATTCCGCAACCCAACAAGAATAGGTTAAGGAAGTCGCGCATGGTGCTAGGGTGGCAGGATATATACATATTATATGAGCTTAAAGGCATATGGGCCGGTAAGGGGAAGGGAGGTTCTTTGTATTGCGGCTGCAAGTTTCGGAGCAGGAGATGACCTGTCCATAAATCATCTTGTTCTCAGCAAACTTGCTTCCTGGCACGCTGGGGGGGAGTCTGTGTTCTGCCCGGGGGTAAGCTTTGTGACATGCTGGAGGCAGCTGCTTTGAAGTTCAGCAGGTCATTTGTCTTCTTGAGAGGCTGGTGCAAGGGGCTGCCTGGTCCGGACCTGGCCCAAACAGACACACTACCAAGATCCTGTACAAGAAATATGTGAAAGACCAAATAAAACACGAATGAAAATCCAGGGACCCTCAGTTTTAGAGGAGAGGATAGAGAGATTATTTGAATGCTGACTACAAGAAGCTGAATAAAATCTAAATATGAAGACACGAGACTAGTAAATTCTCAACTGACATTACAGCACATCCATTATGAAATTTGTGTTTAATGTGAAATCATCACTATAATCAACATTGGAAGATTTTCTTCTTGTACCCATTGCTGTTGAACATTATGAAGTTTTGTGAACAGGGTTTGATCAGAACAATGAGCTGACAACTGCCCCATATCAATAGCTGGCAGCCCAGGTGCCCAGCCCTCCCCCTCCCCCCACCCATTTACCATAGGAGTTCTACCTACAGGTGGGGGCCACTTTTTGACTAATGATAGTGGCCAACATCTTCTAAATCTGTTCTCAACTGCACTCCGCAGTGAACAGAGAATTATAGTCATTCCCGTTCTGTGTCACACCCATAAGGAGACAGGTGCTTAGCACCTAACAACATATAATCACCAATTAAGTACAAATAGTACCATTACAGTACACTGAAGAAACAATCCGCGATCTAGCTCAGAAACAGCAAAGCCCACGTGGGAGAAGCACACCAGCATGTGTGATCACGAGGTGTTGAAGGGATCAGGCATTAAAGAACAAAAAAAATCACATCATTGTGAATGAGGAAGGGTATGGAGTAGGGACGAGGCCAAAACCCATCTGAAGGAAAGTGGACATCCCCTTACAGAACGGTTGTGGGAAGAGAAGAGGTGTTCAGGGTGCAGTGGAGCAACAATGAAACATACAGCTTTGCTCTAGTTATTTTCTATTTGTTTATGTATTTGTTTGTATCATTTTATCAGGAGCTTGCACATCTCTTATCACAACCCATACATACATTGTGTCGAGCACATTTCTACATTTGTTGCCATCATTATTCTCAAAACCTTTGCTTTCTACTTGAGCCCTTGGTATCAACTCCTCATTTTCTCCAACCCTCCCCGCTACCCCCTCCCTCATGAACCCTTGATAATTTATAAATTATTATTTTGTCATATCTTACACTGTCCGACATCTCCCTTCACCCACTTTTCTGTTGTCCTTCCCCCAGGGTGGAGGTTATGTAGGTCCTTGTAATCGGTCCCCCCTTAATACCCCACTTTCCCTCCACCCTCACGGTATAGCCATTCTTAGCACTGGTCCTAAAGAGAGCGTCTGACCTGGATTCCCTGTGTTTCAAGTTCCTGTCTGTACCAGTGTACATCCTCTGGTCTAGCCAGATTTGTGCGGCAGAATTGGGATCATGATACAGGAGGGGGTTGGGAGAGGAAGCATTTAGGAATTAGAGGAAAGTTGTATGTTTCATCATTGCTACACTGCACCGACTGGATCATCTCCCGACAACCCTTCTGAAAGGGGATGACAACTTGCCTACACATGGTTCTTGGGTTCCCAATCTTCACTGCCCTCATTCACAATGATATAAATTTTTTGTTCTTTGATGCCTGATACCTGATCCCTTTGAAACATCATGATCACACAGGCTGGTGTGCTTCTTCCATGTTGCCTTTGTTGCTTCTGAGCTAGATGGCTGCTTGTTTACCTTCAAGTCTTTAAGAGCCCAGACGCTATCTCTTTTGACAGCCAGGATTTGTTTCACCACATTTGTTTTTGCGCCCATTTGTCTTCAGCAATCATATCGGGAAGGTGAGCACACAATTATATGACTTTTTTTGTTCTTTGATGCCTGATAACTGATCCCTTTGGCACCTCATGATCACACAGGCTGGTGTGCTTCTTCCATGTGGGTTTTCTTGTTTCTGAGCTAGAGAGCTGCTTATTTACTTTGAAGTCTCTAAGACCCTATATCTTTTGATAGCCATTTGTCTTCAGTGATCAGATCATTACACACCTCTTTTTAACAAGTTTAAACTATTGTATTATATGACATCTGAATTATATGTCAATAAAACTGAAAAAATTTTAAAGATTAAAGGAATATATGGAGTCGCTATACTAAAAAGAACTAGTCAATATTGCATCATGTTAAGAGGTATCATATAAGAACCAAAGGTACTGAAAGAAGAAGTCCAAGTTGCACTGAAAGCATTAGTCAAAAACAAGGCTCCAGGAATTGTTGGAAAACCCACTGTAGGCAGTTACATAATCTAATAACTTGAGAAAGGGTAAAGTCTAGCCTGTCAATAGGGTCACAGCGAATGAGGCCTCTGTGGGGCCTGGCTTTCTCCAGAGGATTTTGGGTATTCCTGTATTGCTATCTTGTGGTGGAACACACTGTCTCTTTTCTACACAATCCTGTTGACAAACCACATGGAGACACACTGAGAGAGCCAGAGCCCTGGAGCTGGAGGAGCCACATAGTGACCCCTGCCAGCACCAAGATCCTTCACCGCTACTGGATCTACATGACTTTCCACCCACTGGTCTGTGATATTCTTGCATTTGGCATTATTGCATGGCTACATGAGTCTAAAGAGGAATTTATTGACCAGTATTGGACATAGGGGATAATATTGGACTTACGGACTTGATCTGGACTGGGCTGGGATGTTTCTCAATATACAATTGCTCTTTTATACAAAGCTCTTTCTTATACACATGAGTGTCTGTGAATTTGTTTCTCTGGTCTACCTGGACTAACACATTATGCTACCTGGAGTGGTGTACTAGAGAAACAAATCACAAAGATGGAGAGTGGATGCTTGTTTGACGTCTGCTCATGGTAGTACTTTTTTGGCTAGCCAGAGGTTAGATCTGGCCATTCAGTTTGCTGGGTTGTTTTATGGAAAAAATACAGGAAGTTAAACTTTTTATGATTTCCTTTGATTGCTGTCTTTGGTGATTCCTGTACTAACTGGTAAAAATGAATGTGATTAATGTATATTTGGAGCTCAGGGGTAGAAATCCAGATTGGAGACTGGAAAGTCAACTCGGTGCTCCTCAAGGGGACAGGCACTCCCCTCTCTGGATCTCACTTTTAACATCGATACACAAAGGTCGATTCTGTGAGGGTCACAGACTGGGGACTCCCATGGCCAAATGAGGACCTGTGTGGACTCTGGTTGGCCTGCTTATTCACTGCCATCTAGAAGATTCCAACTCACAGTGACCCTGTAAGACCGAGCGGAACTGCCCCTGTGGGTTTCCGAGGCTGAAATTCTATATGGACTAGAAGGTCTCATCTCTGCACAGCCCCCCACCCTATCCCCCAACCCCCGCTCCCCCAGTGTGACTGGTGGTTTCAAACTACTGACCTTCTAGTTAGCTGCCCAACACATAACCCACTGTGCCATCAGGGCTCTTTGGCCTACTTGGCTTCTATCCAATGTTATTGAATCGCCTTTGAAAAAATCAGGAGGTTTTTAAGAAAACAGGAATTTTGACTTTCTCTAGAAAAATCGATCTGGCATCACTGGAACCTAAACTAGAGGATCCACAATTCCACGTGGCTCTGGGAATCTCAACATTTCTTCCTCCTGCTCAAAGTAAAATGGTTTAAGGGGACCTTTCACAGCTGGTGGGCTGGTCTCCTTTCTAGAAAGTTGCCTCTGTAAAGAAAATGCATCTTTCTTCCCTTTTACCTAGTTGGGGGTGGTGAGGGTAGCAGGAGCTATTGGGTTAAGAAAAAACAGTCCAGGTAGCTTCAGTCTGCCCTGCCAGGGCTTTAGAGGCCAAGCCTTTTTTGCTCCAGCTGACTGACCTGCTGTTTCCAGGGCAGCCCCACCATCTGTTCCCAGATGCAGGGAGGGAGCCGACTTTCCTCCATCACACCTGCCCCAAACTCAGGCCCAGAACTACTGTCTAAACACAGAACAACTTTTGTCTGTGGCCAAATGTGGGACCCCAAATTTCTTCCCTCTTTCCCGATACTCCTTCAGTGACTTGATGACCTGGGCCAGGCTGAGATGAATTAGCTTGCTCCTCACAGCTGGCTGCTGGGTTCCAGTCAACTCCCAGAGGCCACTGGCTGTGCCCATCAGTAGAAGTGGGAGTTGAGAACCCTCAGCTCTTGGCTGAGCAGCTCTGTCAGTCTGTAGCTGTTGACTGTAGCTGCTTCTGACAGCCAGTCTAGCTGGTGCTTTAAGTCATTTCAGTCGCTCCACCTCAGCTGTGATTAGTCTAGCCTCTGTAGCCTCAGAGGGAGGGGAAAACAAAACACCTCAATGACTTTGAATCAGAGTGGGTTATCCTCTTTTAAAAGGCAGAAAGTCTGAATTGGAGGATATTTTTGGGGGGTCTCTTTTATGCATTTCACATTTATGAAATAAGAACTAACAGTATTTGTTCCAGTAAGTGGATCAGAACCACCTAAGGGCACACTCCTCCCACCAGGCCACGCCTCACTAAGAATAGAGGTCCATCACTTGTCTGGCATTTTGTGGTACTGTGGTGACTTTTGTTTTGTGAGATACTGGGAGCTATGTGATTGGCATTTCATATACCAGCAGGGTCACCCAAAGAGCTTCCAGACAAAGAACAGACAATGAAGAAGGAATTGGCTGCCTGCATGGGAAGAATGAGCCATTGAAAACCCTATGGATAGCAGCAACACTGTCAGTTACTAGACCCCCCATGAACAACAGAAGAACATTGTCAGAACGTGTGCCAGAAGATGAGCTCTTCAACTTGGAAAGTACTCAAAATACGGCTGAGGAAGAGGAAGAGCTGACTTTTCATAGGCAAGTCGACCATAATGATGCAAATCGAGTATAGCCATCAAGACCTTCATTTGCTGATGGGGCACAACTCAAAATGAGGAGAAACAGTTCAAATCGTCATTAATAATTGAAACTTGGGATGTATGAAATATGAATCTAGGGACATTGGAAGTCATTAAAAATGAAATGGAATACATAAAGATTGATATTGTAAGCATTAGTTAGCTGAAATGGACTGATATTGACCATTTTGAAACAGAAAATCTTACGGTTTACTCTGCTGGAAATGACACAATCAAGAGAAACAACATTGCATTCATCATCAAAAGGACATTTTAAGATCTATTTTAATGTACAATGCTATCTTTGATAGGATGCTATCTATGCCCCTTCAAGGAGAACCAATCAATACAACTATTGTTCAAATTTATGCACCAACCACCCAAAGCTGGTGATGCAGAAATTGAATAATTCTACCACCATATTCAGTCCCAAATTTGTCAGACTTGCTATCAAAATGCTATTGGAATGCAAAAGTTGAAAACAAAGAGGAAGGATCAGTAGTTGAAAAATATGGTCTTGGTGATAGAAACCAAGCTGGAGATCGCATGACAGAGTTTGCAAGACCAATAAATTGCTGATAGCATATACTATATTTTCCAACTTCTGTTCTTTCCTCTTTGGTTCCAACATTTGCACTCCAATCACCAATAATTACCAATTTATCCTGATTGGATGTTAGAATTTTGCATGATTAATGATTTCTTCAAACATTTGATCAACAACAAAAAAGGTGACCATAAATGTGGACTTCTCCAGATGGAATACACGGAAATCAAATTGACTACACCTGTGGGAAGAGACAATAAAAGAAGCTCAATATCAGCAACTGAAACCAGTCCAGGGACTGATTGTGGAACAGATCAGCAATTGTTCATATGTGAGCTCAAGTTGAAGTTCAAGAAAATGCAAACAAGTACACGAGAGTCAATATACAACCTTGATAATAACCAACCAAATTTTGAGAACATCTCTGAATAAAGCACAGTGTCATTATAAAAAAAAGGAAATAAAGAAAAGATACAAGTGCATGTCCAAAGAGACTCTGAAACTTACTCTTAATCAGAGAGTAGCTAAAGCAAAAGGAAGAAATGATGAAGTAAAGAGCTAAATAGAAAATTTCAAAGGACAACTCGAGAATACAAAGTAAAATATTATCACAAAATGTGCAAAAGCCTAGAGTTAGAAAACCAAAACAGAACATATTCAGCATATCTTAAACTGAAAGAACTGAAGAAAAATGTCAAGTCTTGAGGTGCAATATTAAAAAATTCTATGGGCAAAATATTGAATGATGAAGGAAACATCTGAGGAAGATGGAAACAATATGGAGTCACTGTATCAAAAAGAATAGACCAACATTCAACCATTTCAGGAGGTAACATATGAGCAAGAACCAATGGTCAGGAAAGAAGAAATTCAAGATGCATGGAAAGCACTAGCCCAAAACAAGATGCCAGGAATTGCTGGAATATCTATTGAAATGTTTCCACAAGCTGATAAAGCACTGGCAGCACTCACTCATCTATGTCAGGAAATTTGGAATACAGCTACTTGGCTAACGGACTGGAAAAGATCCATATGTGTATACATACCAAAGAAGGGAGACCAACAGAATGGTCAAATTATGTAACACTATCATTGGCATCACATGTGAGTCAAATTGTACTGAAGCTAATACAACAACAGTTGCATTGATTCATTGACAGAAAGTTACCATATTCAGTATTCAAGAGCCATCGTGGCACAGTGGTTACAGGTTGGATTGCAAACCCCAAGGTCAGCAGTTCAAAACCACCAGTCACTCCGTGGGAGAAAGGCAAGGTTTTCTACTCCCATAATGAGTTACAGTCTCAGAAACTCACAGGGGCAGTTAGTTCTACCCTATACTATAGGGTCAGGATGAGTTGTCATCAACTACAAGGCAGTGAGTTTGGTTTCCCAGAGATTTAAGCCAGATTCAGAAGAGGATGTGGAACAAAGGATATCAGATATCAGATGGATCTTGCCTGAAAGCAGTGAATACCCTAAAGATGGTTACTTATGTTTTATTAACACCCAAGCTATCTGACTGTGTGGATCATAAGAAAACATGGATAGTTTTGAGAAGAGAATTCCAGAACACTTATAGAACAAGGGTAGATTGCATGGTTTAAGAACCAAGAAAGGTGTGCATCCTGGTTGCACCCACTTATTATACTTTTTCAATTGTATGGTGAGCAAATAATCAGAGAAGCCAAATTATATGAAGAAGAACACAGAATCAGATTTGGAGGAAATATTATTAACTACCTGCTATATGCAGACGACACAGTTTGGCTTGCTGACAAGGATGGGGGACTTGAAGCACTTGCTGGTGAAGATCAAGGATTGCAGCCTTCAATGTGGGATACAACTCAACACAAAGAAAACCAAAATCCTCACAACTGAACCAATAGGTAACATGATGATAAATCGAGAAAAACCTGAAGTTGTCAAGGATTTTGTCTTGTCTGGATCCACAAGCAATGCTCCTGGAAGCAGCAGTCAAGAGATGAAAAGATACATTGCACTGGGTAGATCTGCTGCATAAGAGCTCTTTAGAATGTTGAAAAGTTAGGATGTTACTTTAAGCAGGAAGTACACCTGATCCAAACCATAGTATTTTCATTTGCCTCATCTGCATGTGAAAAGCTTGCCATTGAGTGAAGAAGACCCAGGTAAACTGTATGAATTTGAACCATGGTACTGGCAAAGAATATTGACAGTACCATGGACTGCCAAAAGAACAAACAAAATCTGTCTTGGAAGTACGGCCAGAATTCCCATTAGAAGTAAGGATGGTGAGACTTTGGACATGTTGTCAGTGGAGACCAGTCCCTGGAGAGGCATCATGCTTAGAAAAATGGAAGGGCTGTGAAAAAAGGTTGAAGGCCCTTGAAGAGCTGGATTGACACAGTGACGACAACAAGAGGACTGAGCATAGGAACACTTGGGTGGATGGAGGAGGAGCTGTTATTGTTACATTCTGCTGTGAATAGGTTTGCCATGGACCAGAACCAACTGGATGGCAAACTAACAACAACAACAACAGGGAGAGACATTAAAAAGCCAAACTCACTGCCATTGAGTTGACCTTGATTCAGAGCAACCCTGGAGGACAGGGTAGGACTGGCACCCGTGAGTTTCCCGAGAGTGTAACTTTTCACAGGAGGGGAAAGCCCCTTTAACCTACTACTTAGCAGCCCAGCCCATCACCAGGGCTCCACAAGGATAGAGAGAAACACTGTTAGGGCTGGATAGGGCAGAGGCTGTACACTGATACAAATGAGGGCTGGAGGTACAGGGAATCCTTGGTGGACGATACCTTCAGGACCAAGGGTGTGAGGGGCGATGCTGGGAGAGTGGAGGGTGAGTGGGTTGGAAAGGGGAAACTGATTACAGGATCCACATGTGACCTCTTCCCTGGGAGAGGGACAGCAGAGAACCGGGGAAGGGAGACTCCGGATAGGGCAAGATATGACAAAATAACGATGTATAAATTACCAAGGGCACATGAGGGAGGGGGGGAAGGGGAGGGAGGGGAAAAAAAGAGGACCTGATGCAAAGGGCTTAAGTGGAGAGCAAATGCTTTGAGAATGATTGGGGTAGGGAATGTATGGATGTGCTTTATACAATTGATGTATGAATATGTATGCATTGTGATAAGAGTTGTATGAGTCCCTAATAAAATGTAAAAAAGGAAAAGAGGAGAAAAAAATTATTAGGGCAAAGACTGTACAGATGTGCTTTACAAAATTGATGTATGTATATGTATGAACTGTGATAAGAGTTGTATGAGCCCCTAATAAATTGTTAAAAAAAATGATCCTCAATTCTATCTGAATCCTTGCCAGAGCTGCAAGTTGCCTTAATAAACACGTGCAAAAAAAGTACCTCTGGCAGCAGACCGCTCAGGTTCAAATCCAGGCTCTCTAACTTATTGACTATGTGACCTTGGGCAAACCTGGACCTCTCTGTGCTTCCAAAGACTCACTTTCTAAAAGGGAAGTCATAAGCCAACTTTTCTTATTCCTCACTGGGTTGCTTTGAAGATGAAATGAGACATCTGTCTAAAAATGCTTCTGACCATCCCTTGGTTCTCAGAGCTCCACAAATGCTATGGATTATTGTTATAAGATTATGAATGATTTTTTCCAAGGGTAGTGCAAAGATTAACATCAGTGCTACTTCTCTCTGACAAAATATAAATCCAAATTTCTAAATAGCAGGGTCTGAACGGATGCGCTGTTAACAGCATCTTGCTTTTCTCCCATCACTTGTCACAGTAAATCTGATAAGAAATGCTGGGCTAGGGCCTGCATCCAAGCCCCTCACTGGCAGCGTGCAGGACCTCAGGTTGTTGCCAGGCCAAGGGACATCACAATGGCAAGAGGAGACTCCACAAAAGCCCCTGCTTCCTCCCCCACGCCACCCTTCCCCACATTCAGGGTGAAACGTCAAAATACAATTTTTTTTGTCACCTGGTGAAATAATGAGCCCCCATTCCCGTTGCCTTGGTATCATCAGAGCGCAACAGCCACGTGGGGTAATCGCTGTCTCCGTGTTAATGCTGCTCAGTTCAAACATTTTCACAGGCCCTGGCGAAATGAAACCCGTGCTTTCTACCTAGGTAGAGTTTGAGGCGATTCAGCCCATTTGCTTCTGCTGAAGAGGCTACCTCAGAAAAACAGGAAATAAAAACATAGAGGGTGCCATTGACATTAGGTTTCTCGTTTTCTTCCTTTCTTCCCTACCTTCCTTTCTTCTTGACCTTCTCTTTCTCTTTTCTTCCTTCCCTCCCTTTGCTCACGTCTTCCTGCCTGCCTTCACGTTCCATCTTCCCTCCCAAACTCCTCCATTTCTTCTTCGCTCCTCTCTCCCCACCGCCACCTTTCTCCTTTCCTTCCCTGCCTTTTCCCTTCAGCCTCCCAGTTTCCCTCCTTCACTCTCTCCTTTACTCCTTCCTTTCCCCACCTTGTTTTGATCCAGTGATTTGTACTCCTTTCTTCCTCTCATCCCACCCCTCCCCATTGCTGGAGAAACATCAGTTCCTTGTGGTGCTGGTTTCTTGGCGCCAGACCCTGTTCTTTGGGTGTTCACAAGTCTGTGTCCTGTGTGCAAACATAAGACAGACATATGATCAGGATTGGACAGAAGATGGGATTTGACAGGTGTTCTGCATCCCAAATCTCCAGGAGGCAAAGGTAAAGTCAGGCTCCTGCCTTTAAGGTTATGTCTCCCATTGTAACTGCATCCCACAAAGGCTCCTGCCTCCTGGCCACCTGAGGCCTGCTGCCTGCCTTCCTCTAGCTCCTGGGGAATTGGGGCAGCAGTGGCAAGAACAACAAAAATCCCCAGGACTTGACAAGAAGGGAAGCTGCCTTGCTCGAGAGACGGCCCCCTCACCCACCTGCATGATGTTGAGATACAGGTTCTCATCCCTGTGGCTGGGCAAGAAACACCCCCTCCCCAAACGCAGTGGCTTCAAACAAGGACCATCATCGTGTGGTTGCTGGGAGGCCACTGGGTCGTGCTTGGAGTCTCCCATGAGTTGGCAGTCTCATGGGAGCTGGGGCACTCAGAGGGCTGGCAGCTGAAGCTGGCCGTTAGCTGGGTGCTTAGCTGGGTTGTTGGTTGGAGTGTCTCCACGTGGCCTTTCCAGGCAGCTCAGGCTTCTTTCAGCATAGTGTCCGGGTTCTGAGAAGTGTCCTGAGAGGTAGCACGTGGAGGCTGGACATTCTAAGGGTGAGCACTCAAGAAGAAGTCTTTGAAGGGATTTTTCAGAAGCTGTGAAGCACTTTGTGGGAGGGAAGGGGGTTGCCCAAACTAGATGTCACAATGTCATCTTCTCCATAATCTATTGGTCACAGAGGTCATGAAACATCCCAATTTAAGGGGAAAGTGCATAGACTCTACCTTCCTATAGGTAGCCTGTCAAGGAATTTGGGGGTCACATACGAAGACTGGGAGACCCTGGGTGGCACAAATGGTTAAGGACTCAACGTATCAAGAGGTGGGCAGCTGCACCCCTCAGAAGAAATAACTAATGGCCTGCTTCTAGAAGCCCACAGGCTTGAGAATCCTGTGATGTGTAGTTTCTCCCTGGCACCCAGGGGGTCCTCGGGAACCAGAACCAACATAACAGCAATGGGTTGGGTTTTTGTTGGTTTTGTTTGGGCTAATATTAAAACGATTAGTATGAAATTATATATGTATTGTGTTTAACTCTCAGGACTCTGATTATGCTGAAGTTGAACAAAACCGTCTGCCTCTTCTATGAACGCCAGCCGATGGAGGCAAAGGGTGAGGGTCTAGAGGAAGAATGAATGTCCCATTCCCGTCCTTATGATTCAGTTGTCCTTAAAGGGCACAGGGGACAAACCAGACGTCCTTGATATGATTTTAGCCTAATGATGTGCTAGTATGATGATGAGCAGCCTGAAAAGTGGTTTTAACTAATGTGATCCAATATTTGAAAAGTTGACGATTTCACATCGAATTTTATATTCTCAGCATCTCAGTTACAAACAGAAAATCAGGCCTTAAAATCCTTGCATTTCCCCAAGGCAACAACAGTCTGGAGCTAGAATTTGAATGTCCCCTGTGGATGAGCTGACACATGCCTGTTAACCACAGTCCCCATCCATCCCTATTGCCCCAACACAGAGGTTGGCTACAAGTATCCTTTATCTATATGGCTAAATAGGTTAGTTGGTTTGGATTGGGTTGCTAGTTTTTCCTGTTTTGTTTTGCTTACTTTTGATTTTTTGGGGGGCTAGGAAATGGTGTGTATTTTGGTACCATGTCTTCCAAAGCGAGAAAACCAAACCCAGTAAGCCAAGAAGGTCAAACAGTCTAGATTAATGATGAAAGGAGGAGCCCTGTTGGTGTGGTAGATTATGAGTTGGACTTCTAACTGCAACATCAGAAGTTCGAAACTCCCCCCACCCCCACTCCACAAGAGAAAGATGAGATTTTCTACTCCTGTAAAGATTTACAGCCTTGGAAACCCACAGGAGCAGTTCTATACTCTGTCCAAAGGGTTGCTATATGTCAGAATTGATTCCAGGGTAGTGAGGTTTTCTTGATTGATATAAATAATTTTTGGTGAGTATTGAAAAAACCAGTCAATATTATTTTTAATACACATCAAAGAAGGTCCACATTAATTGTTCACACAACCCTGCCACCTTCTTTCTTTATTCCCTTGCCTCCCACTCTCCTTTCTTCCTCCCTATGGTCTTTTATCTCATTCATTTTCTTTCACGGGTTAGCCTAGGAGTGGGAAAGTCTGACTAATTCTTAACCAAAAGACTAAATTGGTTTTATTGTTGGTGTTATTACTTGGGTTAAATTTTTTTCTTTTATCTTCTTCTATTGGTTTGTGTCATGTAACCCAGAAAATGGGGAAACATTTGGAACATCAAAACACTATCCTTTCTCAGTAGACTACAAGCATTAAAGGCAACAGAGATAAATACTCCAATAATAACAATAACATACAAGGATAGCTAGAGAGATAAATAGATAGATAGAAAAACCACAAAATCTGAGCAGTTGTGGGAAGGGGAATGGGAATAGCCCCATGAATAAATATAGGTTTGCCAGAGAATAGTTCTATATACATATTAGCATATACTACAAATATGACCATGAATATAATAGTGCATCCAGGAGGCATAGTTAGGAAATGTCTTAGCTAGAACAAAACCCCTTGAGGGAGCGTGTCCTAAATATCGGGGATCAGGAACATAGCTCTGAGAGACCTCAAGATCAATTGGTACAAACTAGCTCACAAAGACAATGTTCTGTATCCATCGGGGAAGTGACTGGGATCTTCAAAAGCTAGTGAGTAGCAAACTAAAAGTCGGTTCTTGGTTCACCCTATGTGTTGGACAGGGTTCTCTAGAGAGACAAAACCATATTGCTAGTAATTATATATAAATATATTTATAAAGCTAGATATGCAACACAAGAAATGAACCACTAAATTATATACAGATAGATAACACAAGAAACTAACAGTTAAATTATAAAACAGTGAGACACTAGCAGTCCTTTAAGGCTTGAGAGCCTCCAGTTGCCAGTCCCTTTCTGTAGAGAGAGCTGGGCTATATATACCCAGGCAGCAAACAGCAAGGCAAGTCACCAACTGTCACCAACTGTCGGTCCCCAGCTCCAGATACGAACATTCCAATCCTGTGGGATTAAATGGACCTCAACTTACAGCGACAGAGTCCACAAGCTAGGCATCCCACAGGTAGTGTACCCCTTTAAATTGAGGCACAGAACAAGCAAGGCGAGGCTCACGAAGCCATTTATCCCTCTGTCCTTTGATTAATCCTACTTGTGTTTTACGGCCAGGCTGGCACAATAAACTATTGCACCCTGTCTGGATCGAATAACATTGAAGAAGCTCAAGATGCCTGGCAACAATTAGTCCAAATCAGTAATGGACTATGCGTACCTCAGCCTCTATGATGCTAAGGTCAGAAGAACTAAATGGTGCCTGCCTATCACAAACAGCTGCTCTGAAAGGGATCATGGTACATGATCCTAGATAGAGTGGGGAGTAATGTGTAAGAAAACTGAAAGTCATACTACTACTACCAATAGTAATAATAATAATAATGATAAAAGATGAGGTTTATTGGTTAGATAGACTAGTGAGATCCCCACTACTATGGTCCTTCATCACCCTTCAGGTCTGGAACTGAATTCAACCCCCTGAAAAATAACAGGTTTATAAAGTGAACCTTATGAGAAAAGATTGCAGCCCTCAGTATGGATTACAACTCAATGTCAAGAAGACACACATCCTCACAACTTGATCAATAGGTACCATGATAAATGGAGAAGTTTGTTGTTTTTTTTACTTGGTGTTATTTGTTGAAGTTGGCACGGATTTTTTGTCTTGATGAGGTCTATAATCAATGCTCTTGGAAGCTGCAATCATGAGATCAAATGACGCATTCCATATGGATACATTTGGTGCACAATACGTCTGTAGAGTGCTAAAAAGCAAGGATGTTACTTTGAGGACTAAGGTGCACCTTACCCAAGCCATAGTAATTTAAATTGCCTCATAAGTATGTGAAAATCAGACATTGAATAAGGAAGGCTGAAGAAGAATTGATATGTCTGAATTGTGGTGCTGGTGAAGAATATTGAAAGTAACATGGACTGGCAAGGGAACAAACAGATCTGTCTTAGAAGAAGTATGGTCAGAGGGCTCCTTAAAGGCAAGGATGGTGAGACTTCCTCTCACATACTTTGGTCATGTTATTAAGAGAGACTAGTCCCTGGAGAAGGACATCATGCCAGGTGAAGTAGAGGGACAGTGAAAGAGAGGAAGCCCCTTAAGGAGATGGATTGACAGTGATTGAAACAAGGGGCTCAAGCTTGGGAACAATTAGGAGAATTATTCAGGGCTAGGTAGTGTTTCTGTCTGTTTGGCATAGGGTCAATGTGGGTTGCAACTGGCTCAATGGCACTTGATAAGAACAACTACACCAAAATGAATCATAGCACTGAGGAGCACACATTCCTCAGAACCATCAACCATTCAAAAGCAAATAGGCAGTATTTGCCCAAGGCCAAATTCAAAAGGCAGGCAAGGTTAGGGCAGAAGGGTGAATGAAAACAGGAAGCAGAGTTTCAATGGCATGAGTGATATTACATTGCAGGAGATTGTCATCAATGTCACATAACAAAACGTGTATAAATTGTTACGTGCAAAGCTGATTTTCTCTGTAAACCTTAACCCACCTTACAATAAAAAGTTTCTTTTTTTAAAACAAAGACACCATCGTTCATATTATAGACACAGCCAAAGAAAGATCTCCTGGACAATCCTAAAAGGATCTCCCAAATGATTTGGGTAGTTAGCCCTCCCCAGGGAGTTCTACCCATTGAAACGCTGGGCGGTTATGGCTGCAATTATATTTCAGGCCAGAAGAGGCAGCAGAGGCCTGGTTGTTCAAATGCTACAAAACTACCAGACAATGGGCAAACAGTTTCTTTCCACGGACGACTAGCGGCTCTGTCATATCCATGTCTGGTGTTCAACACTTGGCGACAGAATCCAGCCCGCTGGGTTTGGGTGGGGTCTGTTTCTCACCCATGCTTGGCTTGGGATTGTTCTATGGCATCCACAAAGTGGAGTCCTTTCCTTTCTGATGTCCCGAGAAAGCTGTTTTCTCCTTTTTCTCTCTCTGGCCCTCTTCCCAAGAACCCTGGGGTTCACTCTGCTTTCCTCTGGTTGATGTTTCTCAGGCAGTTACTTGACCTCGGTTCATCTACTGCAGGTGACCATTAGCAAGTAACTGTACCGTCCTTGGATGGTATTGTTCATGAGCTAGGCTGCGAACTACGGGTTAAAGGTTTGAGTTCACCCAGAGGTGCCTTCCAAGAAGGGCCTGGTGATATGCCTCTGGAAAAAAACCCACCCCAGCCATGGAAAATTCTAGGGACCGGACTTCTCTAAAACACTTGGGCTCTCCATGAGTCCGAGTTGACTCAATGGCAATTGGTTGCTGGTATTCCTGTAAGTAGAAGACAACAATCTTTAAGCAGTCCCTCTTGGATTCATGGGAGGAGGGTGGCTTCCTCTGAGAGAACTTCTCAGGGCTCCAAGGGCTCAATGATCTTACAAAAAATGAGAGAAATGATGAGCCTGATGACAGATGATATTGCTATGCAGGCCTCGTTTCAGGATGCTCAAGTTTCCAGGTCTTTCCCTGACTCACAGTGTAGCCCTGTGAGGTTCCAAATAGAAGGGCACCCTTGCTCCCAGGACCTGGAGCCTTGTAGCTGAGCAGAGCAGTCATGATGAGAAAGAGGACCCAAGGGGGAAGTCAGGGGGCTGCTTCACTTGTCTCAGTGTCATGCAAACAAATGTTTTGGCAGGAAATTTCTCTTCAAGAGTGTTCTGATTTCTTGAAGGAAATCTTTTTCTGAACCATTTCCTCAGGGGAAAACCACTCAACTACCTCGGGAAGGAAGATTTTTCTCCTTCCAAGCTTACCAGGCTGTGCTAACTCACAGAGGAGGTGTGACTAGCAGGCAATGAAACTGATTTCCAGACTCCTATGAAAATCAGCAAGTGCTCGGCTGCTAAGTGAAAGGTCGGCAGTTGGAAAACCCCAGCTGCTCTGCAGGAGAAAGTGGTGGCTGACTGTGTCTGACAAGATGACAGCTTTGGAAACCCAATGGGGCAGTTCTCCTCTGTGTTCTACAGTTGCTTTGAGTTGGAGTGGACTTGACAGTGATAGATCTGATCTTTTTCCCCATGAAAATCAACTTTCACGAATACATGTGCATTCATGGATGTCTGTGTCTGCTTTGGCATGCATGTGCACATATGTGCCTATTTGCACGTGGATGAATACATCTGTGAATGTGGGCGTCTCTATTTACTTTGCCATGTGTGTGCACATGTCTGCCTTTGTCAGTATGCATGCGGGCTCAGGCAGCATAAAGAGATCACAGAGAAACTTGGAGAGAAAGAGAAAAGTAACCTATTTTCTCATGGGTCTCCCATACCTGACGGTCTACTGGCATCCACCGCCACGAAAACCAGAGGTCACTTCATGCCATGTGTCCAGCTGTACATTGCTGGTTGAAGTCAGTCACCAGGGAGGCAAGTGAGACTGGCCTCGCCAACCTACCACCCACCTGCAGGAGTGATTCCCACCATCTGTCCTGGAACCCCTCCCACCTTACTCAGCCTCCCTAGACCTTGAGTGAAAGGCGTTTCCAACGTTTTTACATAAAGATTTCTGAGATTGACTGAAGAAATGATTTCATTTGACAAAACAAGAAGCTTTGAATTTAAAGATTTGAGGCAAGTGCCCTTCAGAGAGGGGCCACAGGACGGGCCATGCTCCCTTCCGGTATGCACAGGGGTTGCTATGAGTTGGAACCAACTTGATGAGCACCTGCCAGCAACAACAACAACCAGAAGTTGTCCAAACTTCTGTGGCCTCAACTCGGAAATGAGAATATTATTATTGCCTCCTAGAAAGAACTCAAGGTATGTACAATTGGTTAATAGGCGTTTGGAAAGTGAGTACATTAAGTGGACTGATGACATTGATAAGGCAATAAGAAACTGAGAAGGCTTCACTAACAGGTGCTTTCACATCTGTAACCAGTAGATTCCTTCCTTCTTCATCTCTTGCCATCTTAATCAGCTCCCACACTTTCCAGGCAGCTTGAGGGATTAAATGTTCAGTCTGATCCTATTATAAGCCTCAGCCTCAGAATCAGAGGCTTTACCTGAGGTTTGAGGAGCTATACTGGGAATGAGGGAGAGTAACCTGTCTTTTCTATTGCTCTCCTATCGCTCCCTCTTCCCTAGCCCTTCCCTGTCTCTGGGCCTGCCTTTCCTCCCTAGAGCATTGGCTTCCGGGAGAAGGGGATGGAAACAATGAGCACAATGAGCACATTCCTGACCAGGCCTCTTACCATGCTATGTTCCAACCCTCTCTTGGAAGGGCCTCCACGAAGTCCTCTTATGTCATCTCACAATAACTTGTTAGATACCATTGAGTGAGCTCCTGACTCATAGCAAAAGTACACACAAGAGATTGAAGCACCACCTGGTCCTGCACCGTCCTCACAATGGTCCTTGTGTGTGAGCCCATGGTTGCAGCAGTGTGGAGGAGATCCTGTCCAAGAAGGCTGCCAGTGGGTGGGAGGGGCTGCAGCTTTCAGAGACTTTGGAGGATGCCAAGGTGGATAGTTCACGGCGTATCATATGAGGTCAGCCAGCGGGCCTTGGGGGCCCTTCCCATTATCCATAGATATATGAAATAAATGGAGGCCCTCAGCAAGATGGGCTGCAGACACCTCCAGGACTCACTTGATCCTTGGCAAGCTCCCTTAGCCTTAGGACACCACCTGCTGGAACTGTGGCTTTGCTGCCTCTCCTGGCTCTCAACTTCCCTCCTAGAGGACTCCAGCCACCCTTCTCCTTCCAGATCCTTCCAGCAGGAGGCAGATATTGGTCTCTATGCTTTTGCATGTGGCCAGTTTTCTAGGGACAGATCAGCCTCTCCCAAGAATTTGGGTTCACCAGAGTGAGCGTGCCCACAAGTCTGCAGAGCGTACGGCCAGGCCTCTGAAGAGAGAACTGCTGGAAGATTTGCCCCTTTTCAAAAGCGCTAATTCCACAGTTGAGAGCTCGTCTCCTGGGGACTCAGCTTGAGTCACAAGGAGCACATCCCCTTTGACACTGCTGGCAACTCGAGGTGCTGTGGGTCATTTTCTTGCCTTTGAGGAGTGCAAGGGAAATGCTACAATATGTCCCTTCACATGAACCACCAATCCTTATCTGGAGAACTCTCTGAGATGACAGGGATGAGAGGGAGATGTTCCTGGGGCACGCTTTCACCTGCACATCTCTCAGGTGAGTCAAACATTTGACCCCCAAAAGTTGAGTATGATGGTGAGAGTTCAGGCTGGGAGATAGAGTGTCTGGGTTCAAATCAAGAGACTGCACATCTCAACTCCCATGGTTCTCCTGCATAAAACCCAAGCCAAGCAGTTTATCACTTCCCGGCTGAGTATCCTACTGAGGCCAGCTAAACACATTCTTTGCTGATGACAACGTTGCTTGTACCAAATGGCTTTGCCATGTAGCCCTTAGCAATGGCCAGAAGGGCTGCTCATCAAACCGCAGAGCAGGGCTTCTGGCGCACACGTTAAGAAGGGGGCTATTCACAACAAGGTCAGTAGTTCAGAACCCACTAGCTGTTTCTCTGGAGAAAAACTGTGGCTGTGTGCTTCCATAAAGATGCCCAGCCATGGAACCCCCCTGGAGAGGGCCATGATGAGCTGGAGTGAGCTCTACAGGAGTGGGATTTTTTACTGTGGATGTAATCCCACCTGGGCAGAGATTTTCTTTGTGACTTAAAGAGGCTGTACCTTACACCAATGACTTGGCTGATACAAAAGGATTCAATTCAACACTGAAGCAAACCAACTCCAAGGGAAGAAGGCAGCTGCCATGCAGAGAGCTCCAAGGACCACCAACCATGGAGGTCATTGAAGCCAAAACAAGAATACCGCCCACCAGCCCTCAGCCCCCAGGGGTGGACAAAGAGAGCGTGCCCATCAAGCTGGTGCACTGGCATGATGCTGTCAGCCTCCGGTGCTGTGAGAACATTGACTTTGGTGTGTTAAAGGCACCCACTTGCGGTATGTTTGTGATGTCAGCGTGTGGAAACTATGGCAAGCCCCCCTCCCTGCCTCACAGCAGCAAAGCCTCGGCATTAAAACCCTGTGCCTTCTGTGGCGCTTGCCAGCTGTGAGAGGGCAGGAAATGCCCTTGGCTTTTCTGCTCCTTGTTGCGCCCTCCCTCTGAGGCAGGGAGCAGAGGATTTGAGGTTGGAATCTGTTTTGTTTCATCACTACCCTTTGTCATCTCTCTGAACACTGTCATGTGCTCCTCACCATTGCTTCGCCCTCTCTATCACCACGCCATGTGCTCTTTAAAACATGCACACACACACACACACACACACACACACACACCTAATGTTCACATTTTGAGGCACATTTGTCTTTAATTCACTAATAATAACAATAATTATTCAAAGCCACTTTACCATCTGAAAAGAAATCTCTATGCATACACTTAGATCATGGATGCCAACTGCCTTCTTAACATTTCCCAATGAAATATTCAGCAGCGATTATATTAAGCCTGAAGCTGTTCATCCAGTTTGTGTTAATCAAAACAAAAACAAGAGACGAAGGGATCCAAAAGGACATGTAAGATCATAGACTGAAAGTAGCCCCATCGAGCACCAAAGGCTTGTCCAGAAGGGCAGACCCACAGAGTAAAGCTACATCTCTCTGGAGTTGCTGGCATTTAACTAGATGCAAAATGTCAGCGCAGGAAATGGCTTGCCCAATGCAAATACTAACAAGGGAGGCATGTGTTCCTGTGTAAATGGAGCTTTAGCCAATCAGGGCCTTCAGGATCCAGCTCCCATCGCAGCATCCACGGGAAGCACCAGGGGAATGTTCCGTTTGCTTATTTTCCCTCTCTTTGCTAAGAAGAAAAAGAGCCTTTGTGGCCTAGTGGCTACAAGTTGGGCTGCTAATTGCTATATCAGCAGTTTGAAACTACCAGCTGCTTTGTGGGAGAAAGATAAGGCATTCTGCTCCCATAAAGAGTTCGAGTCTCAGACACTCACAGGGGCAGTTCTACGCTGCCCTATAAGTTGGCTGTGAGTCAGCATGGATTCGATGGCAGTGAGTTTTCTAAGAGTAAGAAGTATCTAGGGGTGTAAACAGTTAATGAGCTCTGCTATTAAGGGAAAAGTTGTCATTCCCAACCCACTTAGAGGAGCTGTGAAAGAGAAGCCTGGCAATCTTCTTCAGAATCCTCGGCCATTGAAAAGTTTATAGAATGTATTGACCTAGGTTGTTAAATAGATCCAGGTATATGGTGGAGCATACAGGGACCAATGTCATAAAACGGGGTGGGGGTGGAAAAAAATCTCTGAGACATGCAAAAACTGTGAGGGAATGAGTTGTTGAGGCTGGGGGATCAGGACCATCGTCTCTGGGATTTTCAAAGTTCCTGAGCCATCAGGAAAGGGGCAACAGTTGGTCTCTCCCCATCCAGAGGACAGCAGAAGAGGAGAACTGATTGGGCACAATGAATCAATGACTAGTGACTCAAGCAACGATCACCCTCCACCACTGGAGACCAGAAGAACTAGATGGTGCCTAGCTCTCACTATCGACTGCTATGAAAGAGATCACATTAGAAGGGCTTGATTAGAGTAGAAGGGAAATGTGGGGCAAAACTCAAAATCATGATTGTCGCGTGCCAGGTCTCACCAGCAAGAAAAGACGCACCACAACAGGATTCTTCCACAAGCATTTAATTTTTCATAATGCGGTAAAAGACCCCGAAACCCCAAACTACTGCTGCTTATATATGCTCTATGGGGACGTGCTGTGCCCTGATTGGTGCATTTGCCAAAACCTCATGCATTGATTGGTGAGTTCGCCAGAACCTTTGTTTGCATACTCCAGGGTGGAGTTATGACTACGTCATCTCAGCATCGCGCATGCGCTAAGTGGTTGTTTATCACTTAGTTGGACCACCGCCCTGACTGCCCGGCGCCATCTAGTAATGGCGGCGAGAGCTGCGGCTACCCACATCACGAGAGCTGTGGCTTCCCACATCTCGCGAGAGCTATGGCTTCCCACATCTCCTCCTTTCTTTTTTATTTTAAGCCTAATCCATCGATCAATTCCAGAGCCTCCAGCAGCTCCAAAAGATCAAGATGGATATAAAGTCCATCGATCCATCCCGGAGCCTCCAGCAGCCCCAGGAGATCAAGATGGATATAAAAACCCAAATCTGGTCACCCTAATGTGTGCAATGAGCAAAGCTCCACATGGTGCAAGGGCTGACCAAGATCCAATTTCTGTCACTCTTCCCAGTGCAATGGGACAATTCCCTTGGGGTGCAGGAGCTGACAACTTATGGGGGTTAATTTTCTCTTAACAAAGAAAGCCAAAGATCATGGGAACCACCGCGCTCAATCGCTAAGAGCGCCTGCGTGATGATGACTTTGTCACGTTTTTGCTGGGCTTTAAGCTTGCAGAGCAACCATAGCAACAACACTCCTCCACAGCACATTATTGCAGCAAATGTAAACACCCCCACCCACTCTTTAAAGTAGGAAAAGGCAGTAGAAAGCCAAGAAGTAAAATCTCCAACAGTTATGGGTTTCATTCTTGTGCCATTAAGAGTCGTAATCTGCATCCGGAGTTGTTCTTGAAGTTCTTCCAGCTCAGCTGTCCATTGTCCTGTAAGATACTGGGATATATTCTTGCTGCTAAAAGAAGACTCATTCAAGAATTTTAAAGGTGTTATGCACAAATTAGGTGTTGAAGAAACACAACTTAATTGCACCATGCTCGTACGAGTATCCACTTGGTGTTGTAATAAATCAACTCTCTGGTTCACTAACAGTAAACCAGACATTAATCGAGCATCCAACATATGGACTGTAGATAAAGCTTCTGATGTAGATTGCGTAATATTGCTAATGACATTTGCTGTCATTACTTGATTAGACATAGCCAATCCTGCTGTAACCGCTGCTGCAGCTGAGATAGTAATAGCTGTAATAATTGCTGCGGTAATGCCAAAATCTATTTTATATCTATAAAGTGTAGCAATAGGAAAAGTATTGGGATCTGCTTCAACCGGTACAGGTATCATAGTGGGAATCTTTACTATCAAGGCAAATGGCTCAGAGCCATTCCAACATTCAGCAAGCCAACACTGACTGCTAAAGCTATTACATGAAGCTTCCCAAAATGTATCATTTGCATGACTAAAGTTGAATGTTAACAGAAAGAAAAATGGGGGCTGGACACAAACAGGTGATGGCTGAAATTGCACTCTTGATATATTAACCATAGTATTTACTTTCAGCCTCTTTGTAGTGGTATTGTATACACCAGTGACATTGTATAAAGTATCATTAATTCCAAACATTTTTGCAAAAGGAGTTACTATCATAGATGCTCCACGTTGATTATATACCATCCATTCATACCATGGCCAGGTATTATCAGGACCAGTGGTATTAGTATTACTATTCCATTTTGCTTTACCTAAAGTCGGAGTCATATCAAAACCTGGTATAATAGGGTTGCTCCGATAATTTGGAGACTGACATTGAGTAAAAGTAGGCGGAAAACTTTTTTCAGGTGAGCAACTAGGTAATATGACACGTCTGGTCACATTAGGTGGCACTACTGATCCATTAATGGGCCCAGAGGGCCTGGATCCTTCACGAATCACCATAAGTGTTGTTGTATTTACACGTTTTCCTTTCTCAGAGGTGCCACTTCCACCTGTAGCACCTTGTGCAACTTTCATAAGGGTGGATATAATATTATTAAATGTAGAGTCTCCAGAAGGATCCACCCAATTGACTAAAGACCCATTTCTTACATATATACAAGGTGCACTAGTATTGATGGTGGTAAAACACAAACTATATGCCAATGTAAAGTTGCTTGCATTATATACTTTAGGAGGCTCCCCTCTAGGCGTAATACATGGTATTCCCAAATCACATTGCGTTGATAAGAATAAGGGTAATATTGACGCATTCGAGTGTATGGGAATAGGTACAGGCCAAGTTTTAGCTATGGCCCATAAAAAAACTCCTTTAACTATTGGGGTCCATATTACCATCAGTATCAGCAACATTATTAGGTTGATCATCGTCTTCTTCATTCTTCCTGCTTGCACGATCTTCATCCTCCTTAATTAATCTCACCAGTCTCTCTGGCACCCAGATGGGGTTTTCTTCTTTCTGTGGAAAAACACAAATTGCTCCCCTGGACCTGATTAATATGGGGTCCGGGCCATACCATTTGTTGTCTAGGACATTTTTCCATCGGGCCATTTCCTTTGGTGGCTTTGGCCATTGTCCATGTCTGTCTGCAGCTGATTGGCCTTTCTCATCCAGATTTAAAAAAATTTCAGTTTCTCCCTATTGAGTAAGATGCTGGCAGTTGGTTTTTCATATATGTCCCTGATTTCATTGAGAATTTCCCTTTGATTCCTATTTTTTAGTATTTGTATCTAGAATGGCTGTTAGATATTATCAAATACCTTTTCTGAATCAATTGAAATGCTCATGTGGTTGTTTTTCTTTTTTATATGGTAGATCACATTCATTATTTTTCTCATTTCAAACCATCTTTGCATCCCTGGAACCAATCTCACCTGCTGTGGTTCTTTTGCTTAGCTTTTTGATAGATTGTTGGATTCTGTTGGCCAGGATTTTGAGATTTTGCCCCTATATTCATAAGGGATATTGGTTTACAGTTTTGTTTTGTTTGAAATATTTATTTCTGTTGACAAATAAATGAAATTTTGTCTTAAAGCATGGTGCAGCATGGGTAACAATGTTCACTCACGGTACTCACATGTGGGTGTATCTGCATGTGGGAGGACCCACCTAGAGACAGATAGAGGAGCGGTGTCTTGGTTCCTAAGAACATTGGTAACACAGAAAAATATGAGAAAAAAGACAAAAAGGATGGTAATAGAAATAAATTAATAAAAATATTTATTAAAGGCAACAAAAGAGAGACAATGGGCAGAAAACATAAAATTTAAATTTACAAGACATATTTTTGTTTTAAATTCTATACCATTGGCTAAATTAATTACACTATCAATAAAATTACCTTATGCCCAAGGGGATGATTGATAATGTTCTCTAACAGAAAATAACAATTATATCTCTGAGGTGAACCAGAGCCAGATGAACCATAAATATGTGAATGGATTTTGAGCTTGCACTTAATTCTAGCCTCAATCTAAGTACAATTAGTTCTTATGAAATGGCCCTATTTGATGCTCGTCCTCATGAAGAAATCACTCAAGACATGAATGCTATAGGAAAGTGTAATGAAGAAACTAGATGGTGCCCACCTATCAGAAAAAAATAGCCTCTGGGGTCTTAAAAGCTGGTCTTAAACAGCCATCTAAGTGAGGGATCAACTAAGTCCATGTGGAAGAAGCACACCAGCCTGTAAGATCCTAGGATTTTAACTCATGAAATTCAAATCTGAAGGAGGGAATGATATCAGCTTCAATTATGAACACCTGGTTTTAAGGTTGTGGATAACATTTGCAAGCTCTGGGGAATCCTCTCTGACCAGAGCCATGGGATGTGAACAGCCCTGTTATCAGACAGATAGCATTGTAAAATTGGTTATTGCAGATGTATTTAAGTTAAAATTTATACATCTCCCTTTTGACTCATTTTAAATATATTCCAGTTCTTTTAACCTCTGCTTTCTTTTCTAGAGCTTTTTTTAATCTGTTTTCTTTGTTATTGTTGTTAGGCTTTTAAAAATACATTTTTCTGTATATGAAATCCAGGATAACTAAATCTATATAGACAATGGTTTTGGGGGCTATGGCAGGGGAGGTTGGGGGAAATAACATGAATACAATAAAGAAAAAATGTTCTAAAATTGATTGTGGTGATAATGATTATTACAATTTATCTTAATATAATTGAGCTATTGTATGGCATGTGAGTCATATGCCAATAAAAGTGTTTTTGTAAATGAATTAAAACAATTTTTCCAAGCAGTTCTCAGCCTGCTAATTGTTTCTGTCTTGGAAATTTCAACGACAATATGTTCCAGTGTTTTCTTTTGGGATCTGTGGTGTTTTGGGTTCTCTCTGCTTCCTGGAGAATTATTTTCTCCTCCTCTGTTCTGTTAAGGAAGTATTATTCCGGAATTTCTTATATGGATAGAATCCCACTTCATTCTTATGTTTTCTTCAGATTCTTTTGTTCTTTTAGCTGATTGTATCACTCATAAATTGGAGTTAAGAGATATGCCTTCAAACTCACCAATTCAGCTTTCCATTTCTTCAATTCTCTTACTCTGTTCTTCTAAATTGTTGCCTAATTCTCTTATCTTAATATTTTCTGCATTTCTTTTTAGAGGTTTTTGTTGAAGATATCTAGCTTTTCTATTCTGACCATTGTTCTCGCAAACTCTTTGTTGAAAGTACATGACAACATTTTTCTGAATTCAATTTATGATAGTTTCAGAGCCTGTTCTTTTTAAGAAAATTCCTTGAGATCTGAGTGTTGTTCATTTGTTAATCCTTCTTCTGATGAATCAGGAGTGACTGCTGCCACTGCAGCATCGTGGCCAGGTATTACGGTTGGGAGGGCTGCTAGATTTTGTGGGAGTCGATGACTTTGTTGAGTAGTGCCAGAAATGAATAATAGAAGAGGGACGGGGGAGGGAAAAAAGGCTTTGGGCAGTAAAAGGCTGTACTAAGAAAAGTTGGGAGGGGGAGGAACACTGTACTTGAGTGTATTCTTCCCTAAGGCCTAGAGCTTCTTAACATAGTCCGTCAAAGCACAGGCAATCTTCAGGAAAACCATCATGGTGCCAAGTTTGTCCTTGGGATAGCCTAGGCTGGTCCTTTGGGACCTATGCTCCGGGAACTGTGCAGGCCAGCTTGCTTGGAGAGCTGGAAGCCACATGGGACCTGCGTGCTTATTACACGTGAAGCTTTGGACCCTGCTCACAATGATAGTCTTTGAGGAGTGGAGCTGGGTTGCTGTAGCCAGCAGTGCAGAATGGAGCTACAGATGGGTAGCAGGAGACCACTGGGCGCCTCTTCAGTGGACCTGCTCTTTCCTTCCCTTCTCTGCTTGCTCCCACAGTCTCTGATATATGGAAGCCTCCTTTTACTTCACTTTCAAGCCATTGTCTGAGATCACAGGCCACCTGTCTTTTCTTAGGGCCTAGTCTATCCTGGTTGTTACATAAGGATCTACCTGTGTGTATGTGTTCAGTTGGACATGTTCTAGTCCCCTTTCTTTAATGTTTTTAAAAGTTTCTATAGAACTGGTGTCAGCACTTCTGAATTTTTTATGAAATATCCCAGTGAAGCCATCTTGCCATTGACTTTTCTTTTTATATATATTTTTGGTCTTTTTTGAAGGGGTGGAGCAGGGGGTTAATCACATTCTGAATTGCTTATTTCATAATTACTCTGCTTAAACCTATTTCTATTCATATTAGTTTAGGTATGTCGTATATTTTCAGGAATTTGTCCCATTCATCAGCACTTTCAAATCTGTTGCAGTTCTTTTTCATAGTGTTATGATTCTTTATTCAATGAATATGTTGTGTTGTCTCCAGATTCATTTCTTTTGATTATTTGCCCTCCCCCCCCCCCCCAGTATATCCAGTAGTTTGTTTCAGTGATTCTTTTCAAAGAACCAACTTCTGGTTTGATTGATTTTTTTCTGTTGTTTAACTGTATTCTATTTCATTTCTTTCTCACTGGTATTTATTATTCATTTCAGCTAGTATCTTTGGCCTCTTGCTCTTCCTTTCCTTTTTGTTCAAGTTTTCATTTAAACAATTGATTTTCATCCATCTTTTTAAATATGGGCATGTATTGCTATGAATTTCCCTCTGAGAATGGTTTGCGCTGTGTCACAAAGGATTTGGTATGTTGTGCTTTCCTTTATATTTGATACCAAGTATATTTTTATTTCACTTTTAATTTCTTACATAGAGAAATTGTTTTCTAGTCGTACAATATTTAATTTTGGTATAATAATAATTATTCATTTTTATTCTTCCTGTGATTGATTTCTTACTTCATACCATTATGGTCAGAAAGTATGCTTTGTATGATTTTAATGTTTTAAAACTTGAGATTTGTGGCCTAATCTGTAGTTGGTTCTGGAAAAATTATCCTGTGAAAATGTCTGCTGATGATGGATGGAGTGTTCTAAGTTAAATTGGCTTATGATTTTCTTTATGTTCTTAATGTCCTTATTGATTCACTTTTTAAATGTTCTGTCGAGAACTGAAATTGAAGGTTTCAAAACTACAAATATTAATAGCGGCACTGTAATTTTTTTCTTTGATATTAGTGTTTGTGTCATGTTTTTGGACAGGTTAGGTGAATATATGCTAATAATTGTTGTATCTTCTTGAAGTATTAGCCCTTTTATTATGTAATAGCCTTTATCAGTATGACCACACTCCTTTTTTTGGGTGCTGGTTGCACGGAACATTTTTTCCATCCTTTATTTTCAGTCAGTTTGTGTCCTAATGTGAATGTGTGTTTTGTGTAGGTAACAAAAGATGAATCATGTTTTTTATCCAGTCTATCACTCTGCCTTTTGTGTAAATATTTTGGCTATTTACATTTTCTTCATTCTTTTAGCTAATTGGGTTTTGAGTTTCTTTTATCTGGTTTCTCTTTTTATCAATTTTCCTGTTATTTTTTGTATTTAGCATCTTTTGTTATGAGCTTTAATTCCTCTTTACATATTCTCTTAGTGGTTACTACAAATATTATACTATACAACATGCAATTACAGTAACATTTAGCATGCAATCAACAATGAATGTGAAATATTAAGTATTCCTGGTTTACTGTTCCCTCTCCTTTTTCTGTTGGTGAACCTCCAGTGACAGTAATGTACACCCTACATCCAGTAGTCGTAATATGTACTTATTTTCTGAGATCTCTGTCTGACTCCTTCCTCCCCCTTTGTGTACATTTGAGTGTTTGATTAATGTTCTTTCCTTTCCATTTAGAAAACTTCCTTTAGTACATGTAGGGCTGGTCTGGTATTGCCAAATTCCCAAGGCTTCTGGTTATTTGGGACTCTTCTTCCCTGTTTCAAAGAAATGCCTTGACTTAGTGCTTTTCTGTTGTTTCCTTTTTAATTAAAGTAGGGCGATGCCATCTATCGGTTGGCGTGTGTCACATATTGGTATAAGGAGCCCTGGTGGTGCAGATTGGTGTGATACTGCTAACCACAAGTCAGCAATTCACATCCATCTTTCTCTGTAGGGGAAAGATCAAGCTATTGCTCCCATAAACATGTACGCTCTCAGAACTCTAGGGTAAAAAAAGAAACCAAGAAACCATGGGGAGCAGTTTTACTCTTCCCATAGGGACACGAACAGTCAGAATCAACTTGAAGGCAGTGGGTTTTTACCTGTTGTTATGGAATTAAAGAATTTCCGATTTATTACCAAAGGTTTATAATTCATTACTGTGCTTAGATTTCTGGTGTTCAAATTGTGCCAGACAGGTCAACCTATCTGCTAAGTTTTTGCACTGCACCATCATTGTTTTGGTTGTTTTATTACGTGGTTCCTGAGATACTCCAGATTTACCTTGTACATTGCTGCCATTTACCCCAGAATCAGCCATTTCTCCAATGACTGCCGGTTCATTTGACAAGAGAATGATTCTTGAGGTCGATTAGGTTACCAGATGGGCTCATTGCTACAGGGATATCCTTGCTTGTTGGCTGAACTCAGTGTCTTACACTCATTCTACAGAAGGAGAAATAGCATGACCTTTCCCCCTGCGTAGCGCCCATTCTTTTCCAAATTTTAGCGTAAAGTTTCACTGTAATTTACAATGCATATTGCAAAGCACAACAACCATGCTTCTTCCCTTTGTCGCTGAATTTTCCTCCAATTTAGCTATCATTTTAACTTTCTTTCTCTTTCTCTCAGCTGGTAATCTTTGTTTTCTCAATGAGGCTGCCCTTGGCAAATATAAGATTTTAGTCAGATCGCTTTCAGTGGCAGTTTTTACTGCTATTGTGGACACTACAATGGATTTATCAAATGTTCTTTCTCTTTAAGCATCATTTCAGCTTTTTCTTTTTTTTCCCAACTGTCCATCTTGATTTTCCTGGTGAGGCTGCCTTTGATAAAAGGAAATATAAGATGGTAACCCGCTATCTTTGGTTTGATACTTTTTTCTGCTGTGTATTTTGCTGGACACCATAATGGCTTTCTGTGGCCTCTGTAAGAAACCCAGAGTCCTTTGTTCTTAATGCTGTGATAGACCTTAGTGGACTTGCTACTTCACAAGACTTTCCCCAGATTCCTTATCACCTTCAACATCCACAGCCACCCTCTTAAGCAAGTGATAACTTAAAAACAGTAGTCTGACTTCCATCCTTCCAGAGAGCCACCAAGTAGACGTGCTAAGGCCCTGCTGCTCCAGCTCAGGCTCCACACATCTCTACCAGTTGTAATGGACTATGCTCCTAGGTTTTGTGTTACTAAATCTCAAGACAGAGAGACTTCGACTCGTTGTATATCAGGCATCAGCTTTCTCACACTGCTGAGTGGTAGGGATGTGTCTAAAGGAGTCCTAGTGGTACTTAGTGGCTATGTTTGGGTGCTGTTAAAATTTAGGTCAGTCGTTCAAACCCATCAGCCAGTCTGTGGGAGCGAGATGAAGCCGTCTGTTCCTGTAAAGATTTTCCACCTCAAAAACCGAAAGAAGTAGTTCTCTGCCCTATATGGTCGTTGTGAGTCAGAATCAACTTATTATCAGCAGTGGACATTTTCAGAATACCTATTTGGAATATAAGAAGAACCACACAAGAAGCAGGCCACCAGATAAATATGACTGTGGATGCTGCTTCCAAGATCCGTGCTGCCCAGTGGAAAGGGAAATGAGCTGCAAGTGCACACAGTTGACGCATCCCACTGCCGACTGCGAGGCTGGCAGTTTGAGTCCACCCACATTGAAAGGGATATTGAAAGAAAGACCTGGTGATCTACTTCTGAAAAATCACCATCGAAAACCCTGTGAAGCACAGTTCTACCCTGACACCCATGGGATTGGCAGTACTACTCAACCGGGTGCCTAGCAAGACACCATTCTTTGTGGGATTTTTCCTATTTTAATTACCATCCATTGCTTTTTATTTTTTTAATCATTTTACTGAGGGCTCGTACAACATTTATCACAATCCATACGTACATCCATTGTGTCAAGCACATTTGTACATTTCTTGCCATCATCATTCTCAAAATATTTCTTTCTGCTTGAGCCCTTGGTATCAGCTCCTCATTTTTCCCCTCCCTCCTAACCCTTCTCCCTCATGAATCCTTGATAAATTTATAAATTATTATTATTTTGCCATGTCTTACACTGTCCAGCATCTTCCTTCACCCACATTTCTGTTGTCTGTCCCCCAGGGGGTGGTTATATGTAGATCCTTGTGATCAGTTCCTGCTTTCTACCCCTCCGTCCCTCCACCCTCCCTGTTTCGCCGCTCTCACCACTGGTCCTGAGAGGGTCATCTGTCCTGGATTGCCTCTGTTTCCAGTTCCTGTGTGTACCAGTATACATCCTTTGGTCTAGCTGGATTTGTAAGGTAGAATTGGGATGATGATAGTGGGGAGGAGGAAGCATTGAAACTAGAGTAAAGTTGTATGTTTCATCATTGCTACACAGCACCTTGACTTGCTCATCTCCTCCCTGCGACCCTTCTGTGAGGGGATCTCCACTTGCCTACAGATGGGCTTTGGATCCCCACTCTGCACTGCCCCTCATTCACAGTGATAATAATATTTTTGTTCTTTGATGCCTGATACCTGAACCCATCAACATCTCATGATCACACAGGGTAGTGTGCTTCTTCCATGTGGGATTTATTGCTTCTCAGCTAAATGGCCTCTTTATTTTTAAGCCATTAAGACCCTAGGTGCTATATCTTTTGATAGCCAGGCACTACCAGCTTTCTTCACCACATTTGCTTACGCACCTGTGTTGTCTTCAGCGATCGTGTTGGGAAGGTGAGCCTTATGGAATGCCAGTTTAATAGAACAAGTGTTCTTGCATTGAGGGAGTACTTGAGTAGAGGCCCAATGTCCATCTGCTACGTTAATACTATAAATATATGCACATAGATCGATTATTTCCCCATTGTCATATATAAATATGTTTGCATATGTACATGCCTATATTTAGACCTCTATAAATGTCCTTTGCCTTCTAGTTCTTTCCTCTATTTCCTTTTACTTTTATCTTGTCCCACTATCATGCTCAGCCTTCATTTGGGTTTCAGTAATTCCTCTCAGTTACATTACCCTTGAACAAGCCCTACCAGGCCTTTTACACCCTCCTCATCACTGATTTTGGATCACTTGTTATTCCATTGTCCCTGGGATTTATTAACACCACTTCCTTTCCCCCACCTCTCCCTCTACTATGTCCCCTGGAACCTTCGGTCCTGTTGTTTTCTCCTCCAGATTGTTTATCCAGACAGACCTGCAGAGATAATACTATGCACAAACCAAGACAGAGCAAAACAAAGCAACAAAAAAGAAAATAGTTCAAGGTCTATTGACATTTAGGAGTGTTTTCTGGTGGAGTCTGATGGAGTGCCACACCATGGCCCCAAAGTCTATTTTTGGTATTCCCTCGAGACGTCCTTGCTCTGCTCCCCTTGCTGTTCTGTTGCACGCCTTTAGTGTTTTGCCTCGGTGTGGTGGGGTCTGATCAGGCATAATTCCCTCACTGTGTATCCAGTGTTGTCCCCTATAGGGCTATGGGCCAGTGAGGGATGTCATGTCTCATAGTGGGGTTGACCATATGGCCCTCTCTAGCTATTGGCTGCTCTGAGCAGGGATATCATCTTCAAGTCTTGGTGGGCCAGGATGTGCTCCACTCTCTCTTCCTCCCCCCTCATTTGCTCCTGTGTGCTCTGATCAGACATGTCCCTCTCCCTGAGCTGTAGCTTCAGTGCTGCCCCTAAGGTAAATTCTTCAGGGGGCAGGGGTGGTTGTCCACATAGTTGGGATTGGGGCCTGTCTCTCAGACCCCTCTACTGGTTCCCTGCTTCATGCCAGTATGTTGCATTCACATCTTAGAGCACCGCTTTGTAGTCTGGTCCCTCTTTCCCTGAGAAGATATGAATAATACACTCCCCTTGGGGGAGTTAGTGCCCTGTTCCCCAACTACTCATTTGTTTTTGTTTTTTCTCTCTTTCCCCTTCCTTTTTAGTTGTCTACCATATGTATTCCTGGATTTGGTCTGGTCCCTGCCATACTCCCTGAACCTGAACCCAGGAATGTTTATATACAATAGTTTTTTCCCTAAGCCCGTTTTGCACTTTTTTTTTTTAAGCTTTCCTCATCAGACTCATATAGTACTTCTCATTTTCTGCTTGGCTTACTTCGCTTAGTATAATTTCCTCCAATTCTTTCCAATGTGCTTCATGCATTCATCACTACTTTTTTTCTTATTTTTTTAATCATTTTATTGGGGGCTCATAGAATTCTTATCACAATATGTTCTTGATCCATTGTGTCAAGAACATATGTACATTTGTTGCCATCATCATCCTCAAAACATTTGCCTTCTATTTGAGCCCTTAATATCTGCTGCTTATTTTCCCCCTCCCTCCCCACTGTCCCCTACCTCATGAACCCTTCATCATTAATAAATTATGATTATTTTGTCATATACTACACTGTCCGATGTCTCCCACCGCCTTCTTCTCAACTGTCCCTCCCCCAGGGAGGAGACTATATGTAGATTCTTGTAATCAGTTCCCCCTATCCACCCCACATTCTCTCCACCCTCCAGGCATCGCCACTCTCACCACTGGTCCTGAATGAGTCATCTGTCCTGGATTCCCTGTGTTTCCAGTTGCTATCTGTACCAATGTACATCCTCTGGTCTAGCCAGATTTGTAAGGTAGAATTGGGATCATGATAGTGGAGGAGAGGAAGTATTTAAGAACTAGAGGAAAGTTATATGTTTCATCGCTGCTACCCTGCACTCTGACTGGTTCATCTCTTCCCCACAACCCTTCACTAAGGGGTGTCCGATTGGCTACCAATGGGCTTTGAGTCTCCACTCTGCACTCACCCACATTTTCAATGATATGATCTTTTGTTCCTTGATGCTTGAAACCTGATCCCTTCGACAGCTCGTGGTCACACAGGCTGGTGTGTTTCTTCCATGTGGGCTTTATTGCCTTTGAGCTAGATGACCACTTGTTTATCTTAGAACCTTTAAGAACACAGACGCTATATCTTTTGATAGCTGGGCACCATCACTTTTCTTCACTACATTTGCTTACACACACGTTTGTCTTCATTGATCGTATCAGGGAGGTGGGCACCCATTGATATGATTTTTAGTTCTTTCATGTCTGATAACCAGTCCCTTCTGCACCTTGTGGTCAGACAGGCTGTGTGCTTCTTCCATGTTGGCTTTGATGCTTCTCAGCTAGATGGCCGCTTGTTTATCTTCAACGCTTTAAGATCCCAGACGCTTTGATAGCCACGTACCATCAGCCTTCTTCACCACATTTGCTTATGCACACATTTTTCTTCAGCAATCATGTCGGGAATGTATGCATCCTGGAATGCCAATTTAATAGAACAAAGTGTTCTTGCATTGAGTAAGTGGAGGCCTAATTGTTTTATTAGGAGTTCACACAACTCTTATCACAATTCATACATACATCAGTTGTGTAGAGCACATTTATACATTCATTGCCCTCATCATTCTCAAAACATTTCCTCTCCACTTAAGCCCTTGGCATCAGGTCCTCATTTTGTCCCCTCCATCCCCGCTTCCCCCTCCCTCATGAACCCTGGATAATTTATAAATTATTATTTTGTCATATCTTGCCTTGTCCGACATCTGCCTTCACCCACTTTTCTGTTGTCCACCCCCTAGTAACAAGGTCAAATGCAGATCCTTGAAATCGATTCCTCCTTTCCAACCTACTCTCCCTCTACGCTTCTAGTAGTGCCACTCTCACCACTGGACCTGAAGAGATCATCCACCCTGGATTCCCTATGTTTCTGGTTCCTATCTGCACCAGTGTACATCCTCTGGTCTAGCCAGACTTGCAAGGTAGAAATCAGATCATGATAGTGCAGGAGGATGAAGCATTTAGGAACTAGAGGAAAGTTGTATTTTTCATTGTTGCTACATCACACCTTGACTGGCTCGCCTCCTCCCCTACACCCCTCTGCAAGGGGATTCCGGTGACTGACAAATGGGCTTTGGATCTCCAATCTGCACCCCGCCCCCCTACCTCATTCACTATGGTAAGATTTTTTGTTCTGATGATGCCTGATACCTGATCCCTTCAACACCTTGTGATTGCACAGGATGGTGTGGTTCTTCCATGTAGGCTTTGTTGCTTCTGAGCTAAGTGGCTGCTTGTTTGCCTTTAAGACACCAGACGCTATACCTTTTGATATCCGGGCACCATCAGCTTTCTTTGCCACATTTGCTTATGCACCCATTTGTCTTCAGCGATCATATCATGGAGGCAAGCACAAAATGTTATGATTTTTTGTTCTTTGATGCCTGATAACTGATCCCTTTGGCACCTTGTGATCACACAAGCTGGTGTGCGTCTTCCATGTGGGCTTTGTTGCTTCAGAGCTAGATGACCACTTGTTTATCTTCAATCCTTTAAGACCCCAGACGTTATATCTTTTGATAGCCGGGCACCATCAGCTTTATTCACCACATTTGCTTATGCACCCGCTTTGTCTTCAGCAGTTGCGTTGAAAAGGTCAGCATCACAGAATGTCAATTTAATAGAAGAAAGTATTCTTGCATTAAGGGAGTACTTGAGTGGAGGCCCAATGTCCTTCTGCTACCTTAATACTAAACGTATAAATATATGCACATAGATCTATTTACCCATCCTCATATATAAATATATTTGCATATATACATGTCTTTATCTAAACCTCTATAAATGCCCTTTGTCTCCTAGCTCTTTCCTCTATTTCCCTTGACTTTCCTTCTGTCCCACTATCATGCTCAGTCCCGACCAGGGTTTCAGCAAATCCTCTTTGTTACATTACCCTTCATCATGCCCTACCAGGCCTCCCAGCCCCTCCTCACCACTGATTTAGATCACTTGTTCCCTTGTCCCTGGGTTTGTTAACACCACTACCTTTTCCCCCACCTCTCCTATGTCCCTCCTGAACTGTCGGTCCTGTTGTTTTATCCTCCAGATTGTTCATCCAGCCTATCTTATTTAGAAAGACCAGCGGAGATAATAACATGCACAAAAACAAGACATAAAAATACCAAGGAACAATATACAACCAACCAACAACAATAAATCAATGACAAAAAAAAACACAAGAAAGAAAAGTTTGTAGTTAGTTCAAGGATTGTGTGTTGGCCTTTAGGAGTGTTTTCCAGTTCAATCAATTGGGGTACCACACCCTAGCCCCAAAGTCCACCTTCATCATTCCCTGAGGACCTCACCGTTCCATTCCCTTGCTATTCTGTTGCACCCCCTTAGTGTTTTGCCTCGGTGTGGCGGGATCAGATCAGGCGTAGTTCCCACACTGTGTCTCCAGTGTTGTCCCCGGTAGAGCTATGGGTCAGTGAGGGGCGTCATGTCTCATAGTGGGGCTGGCCATGTGGTCCTCTCTGTGGACTGGCTGCTCTAATCGGGATAATCGTCCTCAAGACCTGATGGGCCAGGATGTGCTCCACTTTCTCCTCCTCCCCCTTCATCATCACCCATGTGCTCCCATCAGATATGTCCCTCTCCTGGAGCTGCAGATTCAATGCCGTCTTTTGAAATAAGTTCTTCTGGTGGGAGGGCCAGGCGTCCTCTTAGTATTTGTCATCACTGCTTTTTAGTGATGTGTAGTACTCCATTGTATGTATATACCACTGTTTTTTAATCCAATCATTTGTTGGTGGAAATTTGGGTTGTTTCCAACTCCTTGCATTCGGATTTGTACCCTTGTGGAACTGCTGTTCAGGTCCTTTGCCCACCTCCTCGGTGGGCAATTAGTTTTTTTTTCTCTTTGGAAACTAGCAGAGTATTGTAGATTTTAGTAATAAGGCCTTTGTCTGATGTGTCAGGCTAAAGATGTTTTCCCAGTCCGTGGGCTCTCTTATTACTCTCTTGGTGAATTATTTTGATGTACACAGATGTTTTATCTTCAGTGTATCCCACATGTCAATTTGTGACTCATGTGCATTTGTGTCCTTCCCTGTTTCTGCTATCCCATGTATTCCCAGTGCCAAAATTCTCAGATTGGTCCCAGTTCCCTTATTGATGGACCTAATAGTTTGGAGTTTTACCTCAAGGTCTGTGATTTACCTTGAGTTTATTCTTGTGCATGGAGTCAGATAAGGGTCATGCTTCATTTTTCTGCAGGTAGATATCCATTTTTTCCAACACCGCTTGTTAAAGAGGGTACCTGCTTTTGATATTTTGGGGGCTTTATCAAAAGTGAGTTGTCTGTATGCTGATGATTTTATTTCTGGGTTTTCAGTTCTTTTCCAGTAGTCTAAGTATCTGTCATTATACCAATACCTCCCAGTTTTGACCATGATGGCATTATAATATGTGCTAAAGTCAGGTAAAGCAAGCCCTCCCACTGTGTCCTTCTTAGGGAGTCTCTGCTAATTCTGGGCTTCTTCCCTCTCCATATGAATTTGGTAATCAGTTTTTCCATTTCTTTCAAGAAAGATGAGGGTAATTCTCTCAGGATTGCATTAAAGTTATATAGTGCCTAGGAGAGAACTGACATCTTTACTATATTGAGTCTTCTGATCGACAAAAATGGGATATTCTCCCATTTGTTGAATCACTCTTGGTTTCTTGCAATAGTGTTCCATAGTTTTCCTCATATAAATCTTTTGTTCTTTTAGTCTGCTATTTCCCTAGATATTTTAATTTGTGCTTGGCTATTGTGATGGGTACCACCTTTTTGACCTCCTCTTCTGTTATTTTAGCTGATATGTATAGCAGTCCAGTGGACTTCTGTTTGTTGATCTTGTATCCTGCCACTCTGCCCCTTTTGGATCTTTTGGGATTTTCCATTTATAAAATCATGTCATCTACATATAACGATAGTTTTACCTCTTCCTTCCCCAGACGAATACCTTTGATGTCTCTCCTTTGCCTTATGCTGCGAGCTAAAACCTCCAGTACGATGTTAAATAAGAGTGGGGACGAGGGGCATCCTTGTCTGGACCCTTTTTCTGTGGAATTGTGTTCCTCTTTTCTGCATTGACTACCATGTTGGCTGTTGGTTCTTCATATATAGCTTGTATTGTCTTGAGGAATTGTCCTTCCATTCCTATCTCCTGACGTGTCTTAAAAAGGAATTGGTGTTGGATGTTGTCGAATGCTTTTTCCACATCTATCAATATTATCATGTGGTTCTTAGAGTTTTTCATGTCAATGTGGCACATGATACTAATGGTCTTTCGTATGTTGAACTATCCCTGGTATGAATCTTGCTTGGTCATGGTGAATTACCATATATACTCGTGTATAAGCTGAATTTTTCAGCACAAAAAATGTGCTGAAAAACTGGGGTTTAACTTATACGAGGTGTAATATCTCACAGGTGATTGTCGTTCCTCCGCTGTTCATTCAAAGCCCCACTGATACTGCAGGGCTTTGAATGTTTGTTACTCACATCTAACCAATCAGAGCCATCCTATGACGTGGAAGGCTCCAATTTGCAGAAGCACCCATAGTGATTCACTTACGCTGGCAGCTGAACTGGTCAGGATGTGTCCGTGGCTGCGCTCCGTCTCTCCCCTCTGGTCTCTGTGTTAATTCACATCCTGCATTTCCCACCCTAGGCTTATACTCAAGTCATCAGTTTTTCTAGTTTCCCAGGTAATAACTAGGTACCTAGGCTTATACTCAGGTCGGCTTATATTCAAGTATATATGGTATTCGTTTTATATACATTTGTATTCTATTGGCAAGTATTTTGTTAACAATTTTTGCATCTGTGTTCATTAAGAATATTGGTCTGTAGTTCTCAATTCTTGTAGGATTCCTGCCCTGTTTGGGTATCATATTTATACTTGCTTCAAGAGGTTGCCGTCTTTTCTATGTTCTGGAAGATTTTGTGTAGGATTGGTGTCATTTCTTCCCTAAATGCTTGGTAGAATTGTCCTGTGAAGCCATCTGGTCCAGGGAATTTGGGGTTGGTAATCCCTTGATATCCTTGTCTATTTATTCTATTGCTATGGGTCTATTGACATTCTTGATGTTCCTCTGGGAAATTCGAGGGAGGGATTGTTTTTCAAAATTTGACCATGTCTTCCAAGTTGTTGAATTCATTGGAGTACAGTCCTTCGTAATACTCTTTAATTATCATTTTGAATTCATTAGAGTCTGTTGTAATGCCCCCTCTTTCATCCCTCATTCTTGCTATTGAAATTTGTTCCCGTCTTTCTTTGGTTAGGTTTACCCACGATATGTTGATTCTGTTTATCTTTTCAAAGAACCAACTTTTAGCAGCATTAATTTTTTCCATAGTTTTCTTATTTTCCCTCTCCTAAATCTCAGCCCTGATTTTTATTATTTCTTTTCTTTTGCTATTAGCACGATTGTGCTGTTGACTCAGCCCTAGTTGCTGTAAATTTTGTGCCAGCATATCAATCATATGGCTTTCTTCCTTTCTCAGGTGTGCATGTATTGCTATGAAACTTCCTCTGATAACTGCCTTTGCTGTGTCCCATAAGTTTTGGTACGTCTTATTCTCATTCTCATTGGTTTCTAGAAATTTCCTAATTTCATCTATGATCTGAGCCAGTACACACTCCTTTTTCAGTAGAGAGTTATTCATCCTCCAATTGTTTGCCTTGTTTTATTCATCTTCCTTTTGCTGATTTCCAGCCTTATGGCACAGTGGTCAGTGAGAGAAGTCTATATGATATCAATGTGCTTAAATTTATGCAGATTTGACTTATGCCCCAGCATGTGGTCTATCTTCGAATATGTGCTATGTGGGCTTGAAAAGAATGTGAAATATTTTGTATTTTCATGAAAAGCTCTGTAAATATATATCAGGTCAAATTGACTAATTGTAGTGTTTAGATCTCTGGCCTCCTTGTTGAGTTTCTTTCCCTGTGATATTTCTTTCTCAGAGAGTGGTGTATTGAAGTCACCTACTATAATTGTTGAGGCTGTGATTTCCTTTTTCATATTTTGAAGCATTTGTTTGACGTATTCAGCAGGTCTGTCATTTGGGGAATATGTTTACAATGCTTAGTGGTTCTTTGCCTACTGCTCCCTTGAGCATTATATAGTGTTCCTCATCTCTTTTTATGGTTTGCACTTTGAGGTCAGTTTTATCCAAGATTACGATTGCAACCCTTGGTTTTTTTTTAATTGCTGTTTCTTTGGTATGTTTTTCTCCAGCATTTGATTCTCAGCCTAGTTTTGTTTGTAGTCTTGACATGTGTCTCCTGTTGGCAGCAGATTGATTAGTTGTATTTCTAAACTAGTCTAAACTAGTCTGCTAGCCTCAGTCTTTTAATGCCTGAGTTTAGTTCATAGATATTCAGGGGTATTATTTCCATCCGTGGACTCTGTGATGTCATCTTACACCTTTTGTGTTGGGTGTTTTCCCACCTCCCTTTCTTTTTAATGTAGTGTGTGTGTGTGTGTGTGTGTGTGTTTCATTCTTGACTTCTTTTCACCCTTAATCCAATGCTATCTTGGGGGCTGTTTTCTCTTTGTTTCCCTCTGGGTGAGGTTGTTCTCTGTGGCAGTCTCTTACTTATGCTTGGTGAGTGTTGTTCTTCTGCCTATACTGGATCGACAAGGATCCAGGCTGGGTTTCTTCTAATGTATTCTTTGAGTTTTTCCTTCTCTAACAAGACAATTACTTCTTCATCTATCTTGATCAGTAATTTGGCTGTGTAGAGTATTCTTGGGTTTGCATTATTTTCCTTCAATTTTTGCAATGTTACTCAACAACTCTCTCCTCTTCTTCATAGTGTTCTCTGATACCCTGTTTCCCCGAAAATAAGACAGTGTCTTATATTAATTTTTGCTCCCAAAGATGCACTAGGTCTTATTTTCAGGGGATATCTTATTTTTCCATGGATAAGAATGTGGTACACGTTTATTGTTTATTGTTTTATTAAAAGAGACCTCGTACTACCTGTCTGCTCTGACTGCGCTGCAGCCAATAGTGAGCTGCGTGGTGGTGCCCACCACTATGATCCAGAGTCCAGAGTTACGGTAGCTTCGGGGGTGCTGATTTTTGGGGAGGTCTTATTTTTGGGAGATGCCTTATATTTCAGCCCGAGGCAAAACTGTAAGTAGGTCTTATTTTGGGGGGATGTCTGACTTTTGGGGAAACATGATAGGTCTGAGCATATTCTTATTTGGGAAACTATGTGATTGCTTGTTTTTCCCTAGCTCTTCTCATGATTTTCTCCTTTTCCTCAAAGTTGGATAGTAAGTATGATGTGCCTTGATTTCTTCTTGGGTTTCAATCTGACTGGTGTTCTTTCAGCTTCCTGAATGGTTGCCAGGTTTTCATTCATTAAGCTCGGGAAGTTTTCCTCCAAGAATTTCCTCTCTGTTGCAGTTGACTTCTTTGTGGTGTCTTCCTCTGGTAATCCAATAATTCTAATGTTGTTCCATTTCATAGCATCAGACCTAGCTTTTAGGTTCTCTTCAGCTTCACTAATGATCTTATTAGATTTTTGTTCGCATTTAAAGTCTCCTTGGCTGTCCTCTAGGTCACTGGTGCAATTATCTGCCTCCTCCAGTCGATTCTCGAGGTCTGCGTGTCTGCTACTAGTTTTGTTATCTCTTCCCTGATCTCTTGTATTTCCCTTTGGTGTATGGACTTAATCTCCTCTTTCATTTCATCTTTTTTCTGTATTGTTTTTCTCATATCCTGTATTACAGCAAGAAGTATTCTGAAAAATTCTTTATGTGGCAGATAAATATCTGCTTCTTCTATGCATGTCGTTCGGTTCAGGACATCTCTGCCATTGAAGTTTGTTTCTCATGTTTTTTTGTTGAGGTCATTGGGCCTGATTGCTGTTTGTTTTAGAGGAGCCAGGTGCCATTTTTCAGGGAGTCAAAGAGCACTGGCTCTCTCTGGGAGACTCATAGGAAAGCTTCTTCGAACTGCTACAGCTAATTTCACTATGGAATTAGCCAACCACTTTATCCTCCTGTGGCTTCACTCTTTCCCTAGTCAACAAGTTGGATGGGCCTCTCCGGAGATGCTGGTTGGGTTGTTGTGGATCCACGAGGATGGTGCTTTACTGGGTGATCTCACAAGAATCCATGATGGTGTGGCCCATGACGGCTTGGGTTGCCACAGGTGGCATGCAAAGGTGCCCGCTGCAACAGGAGTGTCACAGAAATCTGGTTGGTTGCCTGCTTTGGTATAGAGCACCGTGAATGGTGGGCGGAATTTCCCTGATCAGGTAGATCACTGCATAGGTTAGGCAGAGGTTCCCACTGCTCCGTGGAAAGCTGGTGAGTGTTTGATAAGCTTTCTTAGTCTGTGAGGCACTACAGCAGGCGGGAGGAAGCTCCCTCAGTAACGTGGGACCACAGAGGATGGATAGGAGCTCCCCAAGGCACACAGGCAGGATTTCCCCCAAAGAAGGGGTGCCGAATTTCTCCAGCCATGTCTTAAGCACTACAGAGGACCGGCAGGTGGGCTTTTCCAGGGAAGAAGTTGGGCAGGATATCCCCTGTTGGAGTGTGGGTGGGCTTTCCCAGCTTCCGGTTATGCTGCAGAGGGAGGAGCTCGCCCAGCAGGGTTGAGTGCAGGCATTAATGCCCTAGGCTAAGGGTAGTGGTCAGGATGTTGGCAGTGCTGTGTGAGAGAAAGGGGAAGAGAAAAAGAGAAGGAAAAAAACAGCCCACTGAGACAGGGGGATAGGGGGGAATAGAGAGAAGAGAGGGAAACTGAAGCATCAATATAAATGAACCTGATCCTTGACCATGGGGCTGCAGGGGTTTAATCCCTGCCCTGAGATGGTGTCAAACTGTGGCTGTGTTGAGATAAAGCCCCTGTGTTGGCTACAAATGATCCTGGCTCCAGCCAAGACAGTGGCCGGGCCAAGGTAAGGTGACCAGATTTTAACATTGGTATAGCGGGACACCATTGATAAAACTCATATCCTGGTGAAATTGCCACATGGCAGCCGAAAACCGTACATACCCTCACTTGTTGTCCATTCTTTCCAAAAATTGGGACTTTTTAAAAACACCATAGACACGAGAAAAAATGTTTAAAAAGCGGTACGTCTGGTCACCTTAGGCTAAGGTCAAACCCTAGCTGGCCTCCATTGTGGTAAGCCAAAAGACCCAGCTCCTTAAAACCTATTGGATCTCTGCCTACTTATCTTTCTGATGCTCCTTCTGCGACCTGGCGGTGTGGAATTTCCCTCTTAGTGACTCTCCTGCACAGATTTCTGTGGAGTTCCTCTGCTATGTGTTACTCAGTCGCCATCTTCCTGGAAGTCTCTACCATCCATTTCTTAACAGATTTTTGTGAGAACTTTTTTTTCTCTCCCACTTAAAATTAATATACTTTTCCCCTCAAGAGACTGTAATTTACCTTTGTAAATTACAGGAAAAGGGCTTCAAAAATTCATGGAAAATTCCTTTACCTTTTAATCCTATTTCCATGAGTTATTTGTGGCTCACTCATACATGTTATTCCAGTTACTATGGCTCCATAAGAAATTATCGCCAACACTTAATGGCCTAAAATAGCAATTAAATATGCTCATAGATTTTATATTTTGTGGGAAGGAACTCAGACATAGCATAACAAACATGTTTCTTCTCTGCCCTATGATGCCGGGGCCTCAGCTACACACCTTACTGGCTAGACCAGAAATGTCTGAAAGCTCGCTTACCATGTGGCTGCCTGATGGGCCAGTTTGGGCTTCTTCACAGTTCAATATCTAGTGTCCCTCCAGAGTACGTTTCCTAAAGGAGAAACCAGGTAGAATCATACTCCTATAGTCCCTGGGAGCACTGCTGCCGTATTCATTAGGTCTGAAGAGTCCCAAGTCCCCCATCCCCAGGTGCACAAAAGGGAAAGTGACCACACACCTCACATTCCTTCACGAAGGGATCTAGGGTCCCTGAGTAAACCGCATGGAGTGCATAGCTGACCTCTGGCTACATCAAGGAGAAGAATCCTACGTAGCTCCATCAATCAAGGCTGATTGCCACAAAATAGAGATCAGGCATGGCTCCACCCTCCATCATTCTTTACCCTTTTCTGATAGTAACTGTTTCTTCCACAGCATTCTACTTTTGTGCTGTGTTCTATAATCCATTGCACTGGTCGCACAGAGCTCACAGGCAATACTCACAATTAAGGGAGCTTTTTAGAGAACTTAATGGGTTACTACAAGCCAAGATCAGAAAACACTAAGGATACAGTCATTGGTCCACAGTATCATCTCGCCTCAATCAAGTCTTTCTCTAGTCCTTAGTCTCTGTGTTGCTCTTCAATTCTGTCTCGTGTCTCCTTGCCTCAGCCTCTGACTTTGTCTTGTTCTTTCAGTCTGTCCAGTAATTTCTGTTTCACAGCCTCTGGTTCCTCTTGTCTTTAGACAGAGATCTCATTTGTTCTCCACTGGTAGTTCTTTATCCCTTAAGTTCATGGGATTCCTCTCTGTGTCCTGTCATCCCTATGGCCAGGGAAGTGGCAACGAAAATGAACCAGTCCACTCTGTTTTGTGTTAGACATGCCTTTTTGCAAAGTCCCACCTAATCATCAATGGGAATCACAAAGACCTAGACAGAAGAGCCATGCCAAGAGACTTCACACCACGATAGTCCCACAGACAGGCGCTTCTTGCCTTCTTACCCTTAAATCTACAAGTGAGAGCTGTGTCTTGGGAGATTCGCCTCTAAACCCTGGCAACCAAGTGTGCTTTTTACAGTGCATTTCCTCAACTCCTGTGCAGACAGACCACTGCAGCCAGGTGCAGATTCAGGGCAGCCTCCCAGCATTGCCTGTCTGTCCTGCAGCCCCCACTCTATGTGCCTCATTGGGCCTCAGCCATCCATGTGGCCCTTCTGCTCTGCTGGGTGGCATTTTGTTTTAAGATGATGGCAACGCCTTGACAGTCAAAGCTGCAGAACCCTCTGGAGAAAGGACACCAGTGAGTTGCTTTTCTTGCCCACACCCCATCACTGTGGTGGACTTGCACACATTCCTGTTGAGTCAGATGTTGGTGATCTGCATTTCTCCTCCACATTCACTTCACTTTAAAAAAAAATTTAGCCCCTGCTATGATTCTAGTGATAGAAGGCGATGTAGGATTTAAGAAAGCTGAATTATCCCTGTCATGTTTAACTCACTGCATAGTTGGAAACTTATAGTTTGAATGTTACATGTTTGCTGTCAGGAATTGAATTTCCTTTCCACTGGGCATCCTGCAGACCCTGCGGTGCTGCATTGCTCCTTGGGCCTTGCTGTGTAGCATGGGGATTGCAGGGCCATCTCTACTCTGCTTATAGGACCTGCAGGACCGCAATGATGAGTTGCAGGCTGCGCTGGAAGGCCTACAGACATGGATGCACAAGACACAGAGTAGCCCATCTAGTTTCCGGCCAGATGGATGCCTGCCCCCAGCAGATTGCTCCGAAGGTAGAGGATCTTCTTGGGGAAAGGGTGGAGTCCTTGTTCCAGCAAACTGGGCTATCTCTCAGACCTACCCGTAGTTTGTGTCATGGGCCACTTCCAAGCATCATAGGGTATATTGAGGCACAAACACCTGCCCCAGACACACTGGCACCACCCGGCTGAGTTCCTTGTAGCTGGGAATTTATGGAAGGGGATGGGGGCTTTATCAACTGTAATGAAATGGCAGCAGTTATGTGATCTCACAATGACCTCATGAGAGGCATGTCCATCACTCGTAGATGTTCCAAAGCCACCTCCAGAGTTGTGATTAAGATGAAGGGACTTGGTGGTGAGGTTTCAGCATAGGCTAGAGACAGAGAGAGTGAGGGTATGTGACAGTAAATAAAGGAGCTATATTTCCTTTGCCCAGGTCACAGACCAGTCTCTATACAGATTGTCCTCTGAGCTGTAAGCTGGTTGATGTGAAAACTCTTTTAATAAAAGAGATAAATTATATCTAAAACATATTAATGACTCCCTGATGTTCAGAGAGAGCTTGAGATTTGTCCCCTTGAGTGTCAGAATTCGTCAGAATAGACCTGTGCCAGCGGCGCCTGCGCAGGACACAGGTCAAGCAATGGAAGCAGTTGGGACCTGTGTGCATAGGCGTGCATATCTGCTTAAAAGTAGATATCTCTGGCTTCAGGATCCTCTTAGTGCTGAGGTTTATGACAAATTCCACCTACAGTGTAGACTGTGTTTGATTAATCTCAGCTCCTTCAAAAGACAAGAACAAGGAGGTAACACAGCTGCCCTAGAGTTTTGTCATAGTCCTGTATAGCCAGGGGTTGGTTCTTGGATCAGTGCCCCCAACTGTGCATCAGCAGACACCGTGGCAAGTCTCTCAGCCCTGCTGCCAAAGCTCTGATACACAGTGGTTTTGTGTGCTAAGTTTTGGCCACTCCCTCACCCCAGGGAGATGTGTGGACGCTGACAGGCCACTCCCTCACCCCAGGGAGATCTGTGGACACTGACAGGCCACTCCCTCACCCCAGGGAGATCTGTGGACACTGACCTGTGGATCTTTGGCAGTCGAGCATTTTGCATCCTCCTCCCTCCCAGTTTTGTAGTGCTCTAAAGCTATTTGTTTAATAAAATGTAAATGAATTATAGCTAAAAGAGCCAACCTGGGAACCTTAAGTTTTCTCTGAATGTGGGTACAGCGTCTTTGGACCCCAACATAACCTGCTCACCTGCAAATGGCAGATTGGTGTCTTGAAATCCTGTGAGTCAACAGCCAAAGGCCATTAGACTCATTTGGGAAATGTGGGATGGAGCCTGACACAGCCAGTTGCACCACATCCAGAGATGCCAAGGGTGCTGTGACATCCATTTAAGGCATCCTACGTATTCTTCCACACAACAGACAGGTCAGCCATCCCCAGGGAAATGGACACTGTGTCCCCTCAACTACACAGAATTTATGGCCCTCAGCACGAACCACTGACCCAAAACCTGGGAGACAAGGCCCTGAAGTCTTGGGTCTGCTCGAGACTGGGGACTGCGGCACCAGATCACAGACCTAGGCTTCATGCCATCGCTATTGAAACCTAGCAGTTTCACAATGTGGCCTTTTTATGTACTGTCCTCCCATCCCTCTGATGGAAACCATTTTAGAAGCAGCACCAAGGCTCAGTTGACCCTTCCGATGTTTGTCTGCTGCTGAGAGAATAGTAAGAAGCTGGGTTGCAGTAAGCCTAGTGATGTGGACTGTCCAGCCTCACGGACCTCCTGTCAGCCCAGGTGACTGCGCAAGTTGACAGTTCTCAGTTTCCAAGGCAAAGTAATTCTTTCCAGAGGTTCTCATTCAGGTTTTTGTCTTGTCCCTTATGTCAAAGTTTGTCACCATTTTCAGGGTGACAATGAGAGTAGAGGATGACTTTGCCACGTCCCATCCTTGACACTGCAAAATGAAGACTGAGTCATGGCATAAATGCAATTCTGAGTCTCAGACCAGCTCTCTTCCAAGCCCTAGCAACACACGTAGTTCAAAGATGTGCCTTGTGTGCCTGGTGTGCGGAGTGGTGATTCAGGTCGGAAAGCGAGTCCTTGCAGTGCTCTCAAGCACCATTCCTCATTCCACACGTATGGAATGTGCCTGACTGCTTTATTTATTATTATTATTATTATTGTATTTTAAAATCATTTTGTTGGGAGATCTTACAAGTATAACATTCCATAGTTAAATCACATCAAACAGTGTTGTACAGTTGCTACCACAATCCGTTTCAAAACATTTTCTTTTTCTTGAACTCCTTGATATCTGCTCCCCATTTATTCCCTCCTTTGCCCACCATACCCCGCCCCAGGAAACCTTACTTTATTTTTTTCCATATCTTGCACATCCAATATATCCACTCACATACAATTCTGTTGTTCGATCCCATTGAGTGGGGTTATTCAGTCATCAGTGCTCTCAGTTCCCTGTTATCTCCTCCCCCCTTCCCGTACCCTCAGGGAACCGTTACTCCATTTATTGTTTCTGAAGGGTTATCTATCTTAGCTTTCATGTATCAAATGATATTAAATATACGATGAACCTACATCAAATCTGATATGATTAAAGAGGCAAAACAAATAAAAACCATAATCATAAGGGGAGGGAATATTAAGGAACTAGAGGACAATTATGTAGTTCATCAGTGCTATACCACACCCTGGATTTATCATCCCTTCCTGTGTCCCTTCTGAGCGTGACTGTCCAATTACCAGAGGGGCTGTGATTTCTGGGTCTCTACTACATCCATGCCCCTTCACATCAATTTGGTTGCTTATCTTTTGAACTTCTGATACCATTTCTCCTCAACACCTCATGATCACACAGGCTGGTGTGCTTCCTTGTGGGCTGTTTCTTACCTGCTAGTTGGGCACTTATTTAACTGCAAAGCATCTAAGACCCCATATGCTATTAATAACCAGGCACCATCAGATTTTTTCAACCACATTTGCTTATGCACCCATTTTGGCTTCAGCAATCATCTGACCAGTTTATCGAGCAACACACAGACTTACTGCCATCAAGTTGATGCCAACTCATAATGACCCTATAGGACATGGGAGACCTGCCCCTGTGGGTTTCTGAGACTGTAACTCTTGATGGTGGTTTCAAACTGCTGACATTTCAGATCACAGTCCAATGCATAAACACCATGCCACCAGAGCTCCTACATATCCTGAAACCCAGCATTATTTGTGTGATATAATAATGTGGAGGAGGAGGAGGCCAATTTGAAGTCTTTAGCTAATAAACAGGCCATGAGGTGTGTCTGGCCACCTTCACACACAGTGAGGCTCATTCCCAGGCATCACACTGCCCAGAGGCATGTGTCACCAGGTCACCCCACTTCTTCCATCTCCCCACCTCCTCTATGATCCTGGCATCACCAGGGAATAAACTTGAAGTGAAGTACAAGGGGGCCTTACATTCATGGACAATTCCATTATCTTTTTCTTCCGTGTTCTGGAGGTTTTTTGAAGTCCCTTCACACGATATCACTGCCACTTTGTAGGAACTTGAAGGGTGTGATGGGCTGCAGGAGCCTCCTGAGCAATCTGTTCTGGTGAAAGTGTGAAATGGTTCTAAATGAGTGTTTCCTAACGTGGGCAATGCTGCCCCCTGGGGGGCACTGGAATAATCCGTGGGAGCTGCCAAAGCAAATAACCTACACCCTATCCTGGATTAGGGATGGGCTATTGTATAAAAGTTAATTGCCAGAGGGTTGCTGGGTAACTATTTTTCTGAAAATTGGACAGCTGACCAAATAAGTTTGAGATCCTTTATTCTACATGGATACAACATAGCAGATCACCAGTGATGCGTGCTGTTGTACGCCAGTGCGGCAGGACTCCACCATCACTGCCTTTCCCTTGAAAAAGCACATGTAGAATCTGTGCTTTGTTGTCCCTTGGGAATAGGAAAGCTGTAAGAAACCTGTAATGTCCTCACTGAGCTAAGCTGAGATTTCCTCTTCTTCGCAGGCTTTTTCACATGCGTTACAGCTCCTACTCCAGTGAGCCTCGAAACGGAACTCATGATGGAGCAGGTGAAAGAACGTTACCAAGACGTCAAGAGCCAGCTGGAGACGAAGGTAGGTGTGAGGGGTGCCCGAGGGGGAGCCTGGGGCTTCCTTTTGTGCACAGAGAGCCGTGCTTAGTGCTGACCCTTCTCCAGGCAGCTGCCTTGGATTTCTCTGGTTGGTGAGCGGGCACTAAGAAGACAGTTTGAGGGAAATACAAGCAGAAATGACTGTCAGTGCCTGGCCCAAAGTCGCTGGGGGCTGGCATGCTGAGTGCAGCCCTGCCAACTGCTGTGCGGGAATTCACACCACCTACCTCATTCTTAGCATAACTTATCCTTGGCTTTGCCTCTCTTGGGATGCTGCATAGTTTCTCAGCCAGGATTACCCTGGCTCACAAGGTCTTCTCAGATGAAGTTAGCTCCTGCCTCTCCTTAGATGGTGACTAAGAGAATGTCCGCACACAGTTGCCATGTGCCGCGTTCATTCTACTTTCAGGACTCAGAGAGCCAGCCACCCTGTTTCCACCGGGACCTCTGAGCTCCTGGGTGCAAGTTACTTACCTAAACGGAGCTTGCCAGCCAACGGCCAGACAATATCTTCTCCCACGGGAGGTTATCCAACTGGTCCAGACAAGGCTGTGCCTACATCTTGAGCACTGAGTCTTGGGGATGTCACCGCTGCCTTTTCATCCCTGACTTCTGCAGGCCTCAGCTCCTTGGCATGCCCGACAACCTTGCTGTTTCCATGTCATATTGTCAGGGGCTAATGTTTCTCTTTCCAGGTAAACTACAAGCAGGAAATTGAACTAATGAAGAAAAACTTTGAGAAGGAGAAAAGGGAAATGGAGCTTATGTTCAAAAGTGAAGTCAGCATGCTAGAGAGCCAGAGAGCAGACCTGGAGGCGCTCCATGCACAGTCTCAGGATGCCCTTTGCAGCCTGCAGGGGCAGCTGTGGGAGATAAGGAGTGGGGGCCCACATTGCCCCAAGGAGTTGGCCACCTTAGCTCAGTGGCCAGACGAGAAGCTACGCCTGAGACACCAGCACGGACTACCACAAATCAGGTCTGCTGCCCTGTTTTCTTCTGGGTCCTCCTTCAGTCTGAAGTTCTTCCCAAAAACCCACATTAGATATTTAATTCAGGAAATGACTCAACTGCAGTGCATGCTAAGTGGGTAGTTTTTCTCTGGCCACAGAGAGGAAGGTAGGAAAAAATAGGGCTTTGTATGAGTTGTTTTAACTTAAATTAGAAATATATATATTAAAACTTAAGTTATGAAGTAATTTAGTTTGTAGACTACTTTTAACACATTCATATTTATTTTCTGCCTCAGACTTCTCTGTAGCAAAGGAACAAAGTAGCAAAGCATCTTCCTTATTTAATGTCATGTTCTAATTTTCCAGTGCACGCGGTAGCATGTGGGCAAATGGAGAAAAAGGCTAAAAGCTCCTTTGCAATAGGGAGGCCAGTTATCTGCCAGTTATCTAAGCGAAAGGAGCCCTGCTGGGGCTTTGGGTTAGCATCAGGCTGCTAACTACAAGATTGGTGATTCCAACCTCCCAACTGCTTTGAGAGAAAAACAGACTTGCTCCTCCAAGAAGAGGGACCATCTGAGAGCCTCGGCAGCAGTTTGCTCCATCCTGCAGAGCATAGGAGTTAGAATCGGTTTTGTGGCAGCGAGTTGCTGTATCATCACAAAGAAAAGCAATGAAAGATTTCTTTGGAAAACTGAGCGTATCAAGTAGGTTTCACTTAGTGGAATGATAACTGGTTGCTGCCAGCCCATGCCTATTTATCATGACCTCACTCTCCCACAGAGAATCTTGGCCCTCGCCAACTTGGACACCAAGCGGGCTAGAGCCCTGCTGACCAGACCTGCAAAGCCTCCTTGGGAAGCATTCTTAGCTGGGAACATGGCTCGGGTTAGAAGTGGCACTACGATGACCACAGTGGACCAAGCCATCTCCCATGTCCTGTGACCTGGGGAGGTTGATGATCCCAGAGCCAGTCTGCCTTTCTGTCATGGTGCAAGGAAATTGAGGCAGCTTGAGTATGGGCGGTAAAGAAAATCCTGGACTACTGAATTGTACCCTCTTCTGTACCCTGCCTTTCTGTTCCCCAAAAGATGACCACACAGTGGCCTCAGACCTGGGCGTTGCAATAACACATACTGCCCGCTAGGATGATCCAGAGCTTCCTCCTGAGAATTTTGCTTCATAGTATCTGAACCTGTGAACTGTCTGGTAAAGGGCGGGCTACTGTCCAGAACACCTTATAGACCATTGCCACTATTCCCAAGCCCTCTCAGGCTCTAAGAAGCAGCAAAGGGACATGTCTGGTCCCAGGAGTTTCCTTCACTGGCTGGAAGGCTGCTCCCACCCCCATTCCCACCCCATGTCATGATTGTGAGTCGAGCCATATTGCATGACTCTGATGAGCTGAGTTACTCTTGTTCTCCCAGGCTGACTGCTCTCAGCTGGGCCTCACTCCACCTCAGTGTTATTTTCCTGGGGCTTCTAAAGGCCTCTTTCCTAGATGTTTCAAATACTTTTTAGAGTAATTTCGACTAAAGGTACTTTTTTTTTTTTCCACTAAACTTTAGGCCAGTACTGCCCAATACAGCTTTCTGTAGTGATAGACATATCTTGTGTTTGCCTGCCCATTACAGGAGCCACTGGCCACATGGGGTCACTGAAAGTGACTGATGTGACCAAGAATCTGAGCTTTGATTTTATTCCATTTTAATCCGTCTAAATGTAAATTTAGTCCCATTTGACAAGTCGTGTCTGCTGCATTATCAACTAGGTCCTGTGCATGCACTCTCTGAGCGCAGCTGGCACGAGTAGCGAGGAGTTGTGCACTTAGAACGTGCGCTTGGGCAGGCCTTTCTAACCCTGTGATACATGTGACATTCGTGTTTCTGAGCCAGGTCCATGTGAAAGTTTCTGTAGAAAGGGGGCAAAGGCTGAACTGAGCCAGAAACTCCTGTGGATGGAAGCAGTGCACTTGTTACAGCAATGGGACTGTAAAAAGAAAAAGATGCTTCAGAGGCAACTGCAGCTAGTGACAGACATGGGAGCCCAGCTGGACTTGGACAAGGGATAGAGAAGAGAGGCAGAAGGAGATGCTAGCCCAGTGCAAGAAGCAGCAACGCAAGTTGGGTGGGGGGTGGAGGGTGGAGGGTGGCAGGGAGGGCTGATGAGTAAAGAGCAAGCTAAAATTTGCAAAGTGTTTGCACTTGACAAGTTAGAAACCACATATAGGAAGCAATTAAAAGGGCTTTCCCTGGAGGCAGAGGGGCTGAAAGCCTTCTTGAAGGAGGGAAAGGCAACTGCCTCCAGGCCTGCTGAGGTCCACAGAAGTCAGAAAGGAGACGGGACCAGCAGGGTCAGAACGTGGAGAGGCTGAGTTCCTGCGTATGCCAGGGAGGCATCTCACTGCAGATCCTGTCCAGAGCCCGGTCCCGAGAGCAGCCCCACAGCCCAGAGGACCCTCTGCATAGCTCACTATCAGGGCCATCCCATCTTGGTGAATGATATAGAGGTGGCTCCTGCTCCTTTAGAGACATGGGTGATCTATGCTATCCCCTAGAGGGGCAAGGCCCATGTTCCTGGAGAAACCCGTACCTTTGGCTAGCAGCCTTGCTGGTCAGAAGCAAAGATCATCTGAGCAGCAGGAGTCCAAAGCCACAGAGCAGCCCTTACTGGACATGGCTGGACACAAGCTGCCCCTCTAGGAGCCTCTGTGTCTTGGAAGGTGAGCATGGGGTAGGGACCACTAGGACAGGACAGCAGAAATTAGAAGCTGCTGTACCGATAACAGAAGGTAGAAACTGTGCTGGAGAGAGAAAAGAATGACATGAAAACCAGGCTCCTACAGCTGGAAGATAAGCTTCTGGCTAGGGAGAAAGAAGCAGACTCGAGAGAGAATAACAGGTTTGCCCTCTATCCATTCTTAAACAAGTGGAACTGAGTCATCTCAGTCCCTGATGACTTGATTGCATAACCCCCTTTCCTCCTAGCAGGCTGGTAGACTCGGCACCAGGAGAATACCACGTAGCCCAGGTGTGCCCAAGCTTACAAGCCCAGTCTGGCCTGTACTCGGGCCGTGGTGTTGCTAGGTGCTGTGTGAATGCGAAAAGAGAAATTTTCCATACAGAAACCCCCAGAACTTCACCAAGAGGACTGCTGTGGCTTAGACTCAGGTTTTCACTATCTCTGTCGGCAGGAAATCTGTGCTTGTCTCACGGGGCCCACGAAAGACTGCCCTGAACCCCATTTCATTCCTTTGGGGTCTCTGAAGGTCTCTGCCTGCCAGCTCCAAGCACCTTCCTTTAGTCCCACTGTGTGTATTTATTGAAAGTGTCCTTGGCGCAGATCTACTGCTTCGTGAATTCTGTGAGAGCCCCAAGAACTGACTGGGACACTCGGATGTTGGCCGCAGAAGCCAATGCCTTCTAGAGAAAGCTGAGCTGAGAGGGAGTTCTTAATTCCACCAGCTGGGCAGGCTGCTTGAAAGGCCACAGGTGGAACTGGCCTTCTCGCTTGAGGACTTTGGCTGGCAAATGCTCTATCTCAAAAGCCTGGGATATAGGAAGGCCTTTCCCAATATTTTCCATAGATGGACCCCTGTCCCTGAGTGGCTTAAAACAACACAGATTTAATATCTTACAGTTCTAGACGCTACAGGTCAGAAATAGGTTAAAATTTAGCTAATTTCTTGACAGCTTAGTTGCATGTTAGCTAGAACTGAGTGCTAAATTGTACTCTAATCGAGGAGTCATCAGGGTTGTGCCCCTTCCAAGGGGTTCTAAGGAGAACCCATGTACTTACTTTTTCCACCTTCTAGAAGCCACTCACATTTCTTGACTCGTGGCCTCTTCCACTTTTCAAAGCGTCCAATGGCTGGCTGAATCTAAGGCTGTGCCTCTTCTGCCTCTTTCATTTAAAAGGACCCTAGTCTGTACAATAGGCCCACTAGAATAGTCCAGAATAATCTCATTATCTCACAGTCAGCTGATCAGCAGACTTAATTTCATCTTCAACTGTAATTCCCCTTAGCCATGTAACATAATATTCACAATCGGGAATTAGAACATGAATAATGTTTTACCAACTGCCATCGAGTTAATTCTGACTCATATCCACCCCAAAGGGCAGAGTAAAACTGATCCCTAGGGTTTGTGAGGCTATAAATCTTGATAGAAGCAGAAAGCCCCATCGTTCTCCTTTAGAGCAGTGAGTGGGTGGGTCTTTTAGCTGCTGGCTTTCCAGTTAGCAACCTAGAGTGAAATGCAGATGAATACAATACCAACTGCACCACCATGGCTTCCCAGAACAGTCTTTAGGAGGTCATTAATCTGCCAACCACAGCAGTGATCTGGATGTTTTTTATCTCTGATACATTCATGATCACATATCTTTGGTGTATTTAGGTGTGTATTTTTAAAAATATTCTAATGTTATATGCAATAAAAAAGTGTACTGCTATGATTTTATAAGAAATTGATCAGATCGTTTTACCAGCACCCAAAACAAGAAATAGAACCCTCCTGGATTCCCCACACATAGCCAGTATCCTGACTTCTAACTCCTTAATTTTGCCTGTTTTTGCACTTTATATAAAAGAAGCATACCATCCGTCCTTTCTTACCATATGTTGTTTGTGAGATTCTTCCATATTGTTGCTTAGAGCTATAGTTATTTCATTTGCACTTTATTTTTCATTCTCTTGCCTGCATTTTTCTACTGCTATGAAAGTTCTGGGTCAATGCAATATGTTTGTATGGAATGGAATTTTTTAGATTTTAAGATATAATAATGTTTACCTTTTTATTGACATAAGAAACAATGTGTCTTGTGCAAAACTCAACTACAACTCTTTTTTTAATGAAGTTTTTATTGTGAATTAAGGTTTACAGAGCAGATCATACTTTAACACTCTGCAATTCATACATATTTTGATGCCATTCATTCATTCCAGTCCCCTTAATGTGCCCTCCCTTAGTCCACGACTTCCCTGTTTTCTATGTCCTTTTCTCCTCCTTTCCTAGCCTTCTGTCTTTGGGTGAATGCTCCCCATCTCATTTTAACGGTTGACTTTTCTAACACAGTAGTGAGTTGAAGTCCAGACCCAAGGGAGCACGGTCTTAGGGGCCCTACCAGACGCTGTCTGACCAGTAAGCCTGGTTTCTTTTAGGATTTTGATTGACAGGTTCTTCTTCTCTTTCCAGGACTCTCTAGTGTGATTTTATGCAGAGCTGGTGGTGGTGGTGCCAGGTATCACCCCGTTCTTCTGGGCCCAGGATTGTGGAGACCGGTGTTCTCACTGTCCCTTCGACTAAGTGTTTTCCCTGTGTCTGTTTAACTGCCACCCCGCTGCACTGCTCTGGACAGGGAGAGATCAGTCCTTGCACCCTAGACGGCTGCTCAGAGACCTTTAAGACCGCTGCTACTTACCAGATTAGAATGTAGAGCACTGTCTTTGTGAACTATGATATGCTAATGGATCATTTTGTCCCCTGCAACTATTGTGATACCACTCCCCCAAAGCCCAGTACCTTATTCCTTCAGAGTATCTGCTTATATTTAAGAAGTTGTCATAATTTTGTCCTCTGTTCGCCCCACCACATTCATGGATATATTTGCAGTAAAAGTAAATATACAAATACTCTCTTTTAAACACACACACACACACACACACACACACACACACACACACACACATATATGTGTTTGTAAAAGTCTCCTATCTGTTCAGCCTGTGTGTATGTCCAAGTACTCACTTGTAGATTCCCCAATCCCCCACTGTTGTAGGACTTTGAATCTAACAGTGTTTGCGTCTGTAGTTTCTCACTCTTGCAAATTACCGGTGTACTCGCCTGCCTGCCTCCATCGTTTCTCCTGTGTGTTGCATTCCCCTCCGCCCAGGCTATCACTTGCCTGTGTTCTAGCCGCACCTCCCCCCCCTCCTTTCCATCCTCTGCAACCATCAAAGAATGTTTTTATTTCCATAAGAAAACTTACTGTTGATTTTTATAGTGGTGGTCTCATACGATATCTGTCCTTTTTGTTTTTGACTAATTCCACTCGGCGTACTGTCCTCCGTGTCCATCCCTCTGTGAGGGCTTTGCAGGTGCATCGTTATTCTTCGACGTTGCATAGCATTTCATTGTGTGTTTATTGCACCCAAGTTTGTTCATCCATTCTTCCACTGCAGGGCATTTAGATTGTTCCTGTTTTTTGCTATTGTGAATAATGCTATGATGAACATGGGTCTGTATCTATTTATTTGTGTCATAGTTTTTATTTCTCGAAGACACATACCAAGTAGAGGGATTGATGTGTCATGGTATTTCTCTTCCCAACTTTCTCAGGGTGCACCATACTGCCTGCCACAGTGGCTGCACCATTTCCCAGTTCCTCCGGCAGTGTATGAAAGTGCCAGTCTTTCCACACCCTCACCATCATTTGTTGTTATCTGTTGTTGTTTTTTTAACCTTCCAGTTAATTTGGGGGGTGAGGTCGTATCTCATTTTGATGTGTATTTCTCTAATGGCTAATGATTAAGAGCATTTCTTCATATATTTTTGCCCCCCTGAATGTCTTCTTTGGTGAAGGATCTGTTCACATCCTTTGACCATTTTTTAAATTAGATTGCCTATCTCTTTCTGTTGAGATACTCAATTTTCTGTAAATTTTAGAGATGAGTCTCTTGTCCAGTATGTCATTGTCCAATATGAAATTCCACAGCCTTTGGCTGCTCTTTTGACTCTTGGTGGAATCTCTTGACACACACAATTGTCTACGTTTTCGGAGCCCCTAGTCATCCATTGTCTTCTGCTCTGAGTGTGTTCTCCATTACTTCTGTGAGGGCAGTTACATACTTGGCTTCACATAGTCTCTTAATTGTTCAGCAGATAGGATGGGCAATCTTCAGTGTATCTGCGCTCCAAGCAGCCAAAAGTAGAATTCCACCTCCACCTAACACAGTGTACACACCTAGAATCAGTCTGTTTCCCATACTAGAGCCAGAGTGACCATTTCAAATTTCATGTCCCATTTATTTGACAGCCCTACTCTAAACCCTTTGCTGCTTTTAAAGTTCCCATGACTTCTTTTTCTCTATTTTTCCCTTAGTGCCCCATGAGATCAAATGAAGTCAGATGAGACATACTTGTGCTTGATACTAGAACATAATGCATAAGATAAGCATGGCAAGGTTATATAGTACCTTGATTACTTAGATAGGGAAAATTAGAATCTAACAAGATGCCAGACAAAGACGTAGTTGGGGGGATAAATATCGACATGTGTTCAGGACAGAAAGTATGGGTTCAAAGCTCATTAGGGATTTTTTTGTTGGTAAAAATACTTGCCTGTCATAAATCACTTGTGTTGTCTTGGCAGAGATTCTTTAAGAATTGTTTGTCAGGAAATAATGTGGCCCAGGGTAGCCTTGGTCATGGAGTAGATAGTGACACCTGCCTTTCTCTGCTGAGGTATTCACTGTGCATCAGGCCGCTCCATAAATCAATATGTGTTTCTTCCTCAGTTTTTCCTTCCAGTGATGACCTTGGAGTATAGCAGGTGACAGTCTCACTAAAGAGGAAAATGTGTGCATATATTTTAAGCTCTGGTCATTCTTGTTTCTTAGATCCCTGCCGGGATTCACTAGCAGGGAATAGCTTTTGGAATGCCCCAAGGTCTCACATTCAGTATTACGCATTGATACCAACCATGGGCACATGGTTCCCAACTTACTTCTGATTGTCAATTGTGCTTGCAGAGCCGAGCTACAGAGGCTTTCTGAAGAAAACACATCGTTGACAAATGAATTGGGAAGGATTCAGCAAGAACTTAAAGTTGCAGAAAGAACAAATGATGTACAGAGGTAAAGGCTTGTCCAGGTTCAACTTAGGACCTTTGAGCTTGTGACCCAGTTTTCACATAGCAGAATGAGTGGTTTCCTCTCAGTAAAGTGAGTGTAGAAGTTACTGAGATAGAAAGTGGGGCGTATTCTCAAATCAACCTCACTTTCCAGAAAGCCAAGAGTGGATGAACCTAATTGGTCTCTGACCATGACATGACACATATGTAAAGGGCCCTGGCCTACCTCCACATGCAGGCAGCCCCTCTCATACCTGAATGCCTGGTCTCAGACGTAAAAGGTAGAACACGTATGTATGTGGCAGCATTGCCCACCCCACAGTGAGCAGCTGCTACACCCATCCTTCTTACCTCTGCCATCGTGGCATACCACCTTATTCCCTGTATGAAAGTACTCCGCATCACACCTGATGGTGAGGACAGGTGGACATAGTTTAGTACAGTGAAATGATCCTAGGGCCTTCCTAGACAAATACAATATCTATGTTCATGACTCAGTAATAATTTCAGGTGGACTTTTCACCACGGTTTATATTTGTATGTAGATATCGGCATTAGGGGTAGGTCTGGGCCCTAGGACACTGAGGCAGGAACAAGGGACAGGGAGTGGAGTGCTAACACTGGTCAGTGAGTTTTCACTGCTGTAGCCATATCCAAGGGCAGTCTGCCTTTTGATTTTTCTTCCAAATAAGAAGTTCAAGATAAAGTCAACTCTGACCTGCTGCGAGCATGGAGCATAGTTGATGGAGTAGCCATGACGGTCAGAATATGGATGGCAGGGGAAGGGACCAGCGGGGATTTGCATCATTACAGTTCTGAAATCCAGGAGGTCTTCCCTTGAAACCATTTTCTCCTAAGTTTACTACCAGACTCCATTCCCAGCAGATCGCAGTGAGGGTAAGATGGTTTGTGTTTGTGTTGCTGGGTGGCTAGTTCCATACTTTGCTAAATCCGTGGTAATTTGCTTGACTAAGGATTGCCACGGAGAATGCTCCTTTTGTACAATCTGGCAAAATCTTGCAAGCGAAAACTAAACCCACTCTCATTGAGTCTGTAGAGGGTTTCTAAGACTGAATCGTTAAGGGGTGTGGGAGGCTATACCATTGACCTTGGCAGTTACCAGCACAAACCAAGGTGACACCTGGCTTTGGTTTCACCCTCCCTGCTGAAAATTTTCATTTTCGCCTCAAAAAGAGTCACCTGACGAATCCCATCTGACCCTAGACCAAGGATGGGACCAGCCTTGTTCTCATGTAAAATGCATTGGAAAGGGGATTATTGGAGATGCAGTTAGTTTAAAATTTGGCACCTTGTCTTTTGATCTCTCTTAAGTTCCATTTTTAATTTGTTCCAGTTTTTAATACTTTCTGCTTTCTTTTCTAAAGGTTCTTGTCTGTTTTACTTTGTTATTGTTAGTTGTTTCTGTTGTTTTTAAAGTATGTTTTCCTATAGATGAAGTCCAGAATAGGTGCATCTATACAGACCCTAACTGGATTAATGGTTCTTTGGGAGTTTCACACAGTTGGTTAGAAGGAAATGGGAAGCTAATAACGACGAGTACAAGAATGAAGAAAATGTTCCAAAACTGATTGTGGTGATGATTATACAATCTTGATATGATTGAACTATTGAATTGTATATATGTGAATTATGTATCAATAGAACTTTTTTAAAAATTAAAGAATCGCCTGAGAACTTTGCTAAAATATTGATTGTGATTCAGTATATTTAGGTCAAAAATTCAAATTATCAACAGGGGTTGGAACTGGAATGAATCGGTTTGAAGTCCTAAGGGTAAACTTTCCTAAATTCTTCTGGCTTTAGGAGCTTGGGATCAAGATTGAACCATCACCACTATTATCAATCATAGCAGTAGCAGTAGTGTAGAGGGATCTGGGCCGTAGAATATGAGGGGAGGTAGGGGTGGGCCTTTTTGTCCAAGCCATGGTGGACTGTTACTAGAAGAAGAAAACTCATTAATTGGCAATGATATTGTTAATTTTGCTTTTTCAACAGGAAAGAAATTGATATTTTAAAGAAAGAGAAATATCAGGCCTGCCTTGAAATGGAAATGATCAACAGTCAGGTTTAGTATTACCACCTGATGTGAAGCTAATGAACTTTTCTTTCTCTCTTTCTTTCTTTCTTTAAAAACTATTTTCGAATATTATAGAGGACTTTGTTCCTCAACGATTTCAGAATGCATTAACTACCTCCCTTGTCAAAAATCAGAAAGTTCGTGTGGATACATTACTGCCGTCAGGGACACCCCATTTTGGTGCTGCCAGCCATCCTGATAATTCTTAGAATCACATGTGGCATTTATATCATGTCTTCTTGTCTCTTTCTCTCGGTCTATTCTTTATTTTGGAGACCATGGCACTTTTGAATATTACATGCAATTGTTTTGTTCCGTGTCTTGAAGTTTGGGTTTGTCTAGTCATTGATAATAATTAGATTGAGATGAGGCTTCTTTGGCAGAAGTACAAGAGTAAGAGTTGTGCAGTCATCAGCACCATCAATGTCAGAACTCTTCCTTCTTCCACTCATTGTTAGCTTCCCACTTCCCGCATCCTCCCTGCCATGCCCCTAGCCAACTATCACTCCAGTTACTGTCTCTAGAGATTTACATAGCCTGGATTTCATACACAGAAAATCACACAAAGCACAAACAATGACAAAGCAAAACAGAGAAAAACCTCAGCCAAAAGAAAATATAAAATGTTAGAAACTGCCACCAGTTAGAACCTCCTTGGGAATTCAGCCAGTCTCAGCCAGAATCTTAACAGTGAGACACACTTTCACATAAACTAACAAGTACTAGCAGACCCCTTAAAATCCCCTTTTTTAATTTATCAGAAAACCACTATAACCAGAACACCACTTATGATTATTTCTGTCACCTAAATCCTACTCATGTATTCCTATCTCCTATTCCTTCTACCCAGTCAGCTCTATCATTTCTTCCTCATCTCAACAGAATACAATTTCCAGCCCCTATCTGAACTTTCTCCACTAACCCAAAGAGCAAGTCCTGTCCCTCCCTCCTCCAGCTACTCACACACAATCCAGAACCTTACATACCATCTACAGTTGGATCACTATGCCATGCAAACAACAGTCAGCAGTAGTAACAACAAAAAATCAAGATAAACAAAAGTCAACAACTGAAGATTACGCAACTTCATTGGAATACACAGAAAGTGAAGACCTTAAATTACCAGAAAGAGAATACAGGTGAATGATGTTTGTGACCATACAAGAGATTTGGGGATCAATTCTGAAAAAAGGAAGAAAGTGTGATACTAAAAACCTCACACCCCAAAGAAACCGAGAAACAAAACAATGAGATAACAGAATTAAAAAACATTGTATGAGAACTGAGCAATACCGGTGTTCATCGCAGCACAGTTTACAATTGCAAGGAGTTGGAAACAACCCAAATTTCCATCAACAGATGAATGGATTAAAAACCTATGGTACAGATGTGCTTTACATAATTGATGTATGTATGGATTGTGCTAAGAGTTGTATGAGCCTCTAATAAAATGATTTAAATAAAAACTATGGTACATACATACACTGGAGTACTACACATCACTAAAAAGCAGTGATGAATGCATGAAGCACCTTGCCACATGGGAAAAACTGGAGAAAATGATGCTAAACAAAGTAAGCCAAGCACAAAACACAAATACAACATGAGTCCGCTGAGGTAAACTTAAAAAAAAAATGCAAAAGAGACATAAGGAAAAAGCTACTGTATACAAACATTCCTGGGGTGAGGTCCAGGTAGTATGGCAGGGGCCAGACCAAATCCAGGGATACATATGGTAGACAATTAAAAAGGTTGGGGGGCGGGAAGAAAATGAAATAAATGGGTAGCTGGGGAACAGGGAACTAACCCATCCAAGGGGAGGGTCTTGTTCACATCGTCGCCGGGAAAGAAGGACCAGACTTCTACCCCATGCTCCAAGATGTGAATGCAACATACTGGCATGAAGCAAGGAACCAGTAGAGAGGTCTGAGGGGTTGGCCCCAATCCCAACTACATGGACAGCAGCCCTTGCCCCCAGAAGAAAGTACTTCAGAGGATAGCATTGAAGCTACAGCTCCGAGAGAGGGACATGTCTGATCAGAGCAAATCGAAGCAAATGAAGGGGGAGGAAGAGAGACTGGAGCACATCCTGGCCCACCAAGCCTTAAGGACAATATCCCCACTAAGAACAGCCAATGCACAGAGAGGACCATATGGCTGGTCCCACTATGAGACAGGACATCCCCCACTGACCCATAGCCCTATAGGGGACAACACTGGAGACACAGTGTGGGAATTAGACCGATCTGACCCCACCACACTGAGGCAAAACATGAAGGGCATGCAACAGAACAGCAAGGGGAGCAGAGCAAGGAAGTCCCGAGGCATTATCAAAAATAGACTTTGGGTTCAGAGCATGGCACCCCATCAGGCTCAATCAGCAAACACTCGCAAATGTCAACAAACAGACCTTGAACTATTGACAGGCTTTTCTTTTTTGTGTCATTTGTTTTTTGGTGGTGTTGTTTTGTTTTCTTTTGTTGCTTTGTTTTGTTCTGTCTTGTTTTTGTGTATATTATTATCTCTGCAGGTCTATCTAGATAAAATAGGTGGGATAAACAATCTGGAGGAGGAAACAATGGGACTGACAGTTCCGGGGGGACATGAGAGAGGGGAAGGTTGGGGAAAAGAAGTGGTTAACAAACCAAGGGACAAGAGAACAACAAGTGATCCAAAATCAGTGGTGAGGAGCGTGTAAGAGGCCTGGTAGGGCTTGATCATGGGTAATGTAACCGAGAGGAATTACTTAAACCCTAATGAAGGCTGAACATGAACAAGAGCAAAGTAAAAGGAAACAGAGGAAAGAACTGCAAGGCACATAGCATTTATAGAGCTCTAAATATAGGCATGTACATATGTAAATATATTTATATATGATGATGGAGAAATAGAACTATGCATATATTTATAGGTTTAGTATTAAAGTAGCAGATGGACATTTGGCCCCTACTCAAGTACTCTCGCAATGTAAGAACACTTGTTCTATTAAACTGGCATTCCATGATGCTCACCTTCCAGACACAATCACTGAAGGCAATTGTGGTGAAGAAAGTCAATGGTGTCGGCTATCAAAAGATATAGCATCTAGAGTCTTAAAGGTTTGAAGGTAAACAAGTGGCCTTCTAGGCCAACCAAAGCCCACATGGAAGAAGCACACCAGCCTGTGTGATCATGAAGTGTCAAAGGGATCAGGTATCAGGCATCAAAGAACAAAAAATAATATCATTGTGAATGAGGGGAGTGCAGATTGGGGACCCAAAGCCCATCTGTAGGCAACTGGACACCCCCTTACAGAAGGGTCACGGGGAGGAGATGGGCCAGTCAGGGTGCAGTGTAGCAATGATGAACATACAACTTTCCTCTATTTCTTAAATGTTTCCTCCCCACCACTATCATGATCCCAATTCTATCTTACAAATCTGGCTAGACCGGAGGATGTACACTGGTACAGATAGGAACTGAAAACACAGGGAATCCAGGATAGATGAACCCTTCAGGACCAGTGGTGGGAGTGGCAATACTGGGAGGGTGGAGGGAAGGTGGGGGTAGAAAGAGAGAACCAATTACAATGATCTTCATATAACCCCCTCCCTGGGGGATGTACAACTGAAAAGTGGGTGAAGAGAGACGTTGAACAGTGTAAGACATGACTAATAATAATTTATAAATTATTAAGTGTTCATGAGAAAGGGGGGCAGGGAGGGAGGGTAAAAAATGAGCTCATACCAAGGACTCAAGTAGAAAGCAATGTTTTGAGAATGATGAGGGCAACAAATGTACAAATGTGCTGACACAATGGATGTATGAATGGATTGTGATAAAAGTAGTATGAGCCCCCAATAAAATAATTACCCCCCAAAAAGAACTGAACAATAGAATGGAAGAAAATGAAAATTGAATCTATGAACTTGAAGACAACCATGCAGACTTCAGCAAATGAGAGAAACAAACAAAAAAGTAAAATAATCTGAAGTAAACCTGAGGATGATGTGAGAAACCATGAACAGAAGTAATGAATGTCTTGTTTGGAATACTGGAACGGGAAGAAACAAACAAATCTACATATAAATTAGTAAGAGAATTTGTGGAGGAAATTTTCCCCAGTACTATAAAGGAGGAGATAATATCCATTCAGGAGACAGAGAGAACTCCAAGGAGGTTAGACCCGGGGGGTGGGGGTAGGGGACATGTATAGGAGGGCATCAGGACATATGATAGTCAAAATATTCAACTTCAAGGAAAAGGAGAGAATCTTGAGAGCAGCTAGAGAGGGAAAAAGTCACCTTCAGAGGTAATCAGATTGGAATAAGCTCAGAGCTCTCAGCAGAAAATATGCAGGAAATAAGAAAATGGAGCAACATAGATCAAACTTTCAAAGTAAAAACCTGCCAACCAAAATCCTGTATCCAGCAAAGCGATATATCACATATAAAGAAGAAATAAAGGTATTCCCAAACAAGGGAATAGTTAGAGAATTCATAAAAACAAAACCACCATTGCCGAAAACACTAACCATATCTCTATGGTCAGAAAATCAACAGCACAAAAACATTATGAGATCGCCACAGTCCGTGCTACTATCCAGAAGTCAACACACTAAAACAACACCCAAAACAGTAGATCTAGACGGGAAACAAGGACATGAATAGATTCCTCCCTCCCAAACACAGATAATACAATATGATAGTAACTCACCTGCATTTGGAATTAATACCAATGAAAATCAATGGGCTAACTACCCCAGTCAAAAGACAGAGTAGCAGACTGGATTAGGAAACAAGATCCATCAATCTGCTGCCTTCAGGAAACACACCTCAAACTCACAGACAAAAACAGACTGAGAGTCAAAAGATGGAGAAAAATTTACTAAACCAATGACAATGAAAGGAAGACCTCACACAAATAGAAAACTACAAGCCAATATCTCTCATGAACATAGATTCTCAACAAAATCCTGGCCAGTAGAATTCAACAACATATCAAAATAATAATAATACTTCATGCCCAAATGGGATTCATACCACCATATAAACAAAATATAGAAGAACCAGATGATCATATTGATGGATGTAGAAAAAGCATTTGACAATATCCAACACCCATTCCTAATAAAAACAATAATTAAATATAAGGAAATTCTTCAATATACTAAAGTCCATATCTTAATATCCAACAGCCAGTATCATACTGGATGGAGAAAAGCTGAAATCATTGCAATTGAAAATGGGAACCAGACAAAGATGCCCATTATCCCCACTTTTATTCAGCATTGTGCTAGATCCTAGCCAGAATCAAAAGGCAACAAGAGATTAAGGGAGTGCAATTGGGCAAAGAGAAATTAAGCTCTAGTTATTTGCAGATGGTATGATTTTATAGAGAGAGAAAAACCCAAGGTCTCCACAAAACCCTGTTGGAAATAATTGGAGCTTGTTTCAAATAAGCACCCATCTAAGTGAGATGTCAGTAAACTCACCTGGAAGAAGCACACGATCATCGATGATCCAAGGATTATCAATTATATAAACCAGATCTGAAGAAGGGAGTGCTGTCAGAGCTGAAATTTGTGACATTCTGGTGTTCACAAAGCTATGGCTGACAGTGGGAGCCCAAAATACATGTTCAGGTTCTCCACAGGGAATAAGCCTCCAGTGGCCCCCCTCTGACTATCACTGAGAGATAGGAATAACCTGGTTATCAGGCAGCTGGTATTGGAAAGACGATTATAGTAAATTAAAATGATAAATAGGGCTTGAATGGTTAAAATCTTGTTATTTGAGCTCCCTTTAGATACACTTTGACTTTTATCTAGTTTTTAATATTTTCTGGGTTTTGCTGTTGTTTTCTAGATTAGGTCTTATCTCTGCTGTATTTTGTTATTTTGGTACCTTTCTTGATTCTCTGTTATGTATCTTTCTGTGTTTGGGGGTTTATCAAACCCAGATTGGGTGAATCTGTAGAGGTAATAACTGGAGTAAGAGTTCTTGGGGTGTATTGATGGGGAGGAAAGAGGTAATGGGGAGCTGACATCACGTAGTATGAAAAGGAAGAAATTGATTATATGCAGTAATTGCACAACGCTGCTTGATCTGATAGAGCTATTGGTATGATGTCTGGATTATGCCCTAATAAAATGATCTGGGAAAAACATAAATTTTAAAAAATCAATTTTCATTTACATCAGGGCTATCACATTTTTAACAAAACTCAAGTGAATATTCCCAAATTAATTAAGTTTTCCCACAAGTTTACAGGAATGCTGCTGCTCCACATAACACAATACTTTTTAGCGTTTTAATGAAGGTCGGGAAGACCTCAAAGATGAATTCAAGGCAAGTCACCTCAGAAGGCTATGGAGACTCTCTTTCTGGGTTTCAAAGGAATCCTCTTTATATTTTCTCAAGGATGATCACAGAGACTTCTCAGGAAGACATCTGAAGAGAATGGAAAGCTGCGCTGGGGAGGAGGAAGAAGGACAGGAAAATGTACCACGGCGTGTGTTCTGTTACGGCGCCATACCTGCTCCTCCTGGAGGGTAGCAAGGACTGTCTGACGAGCTCCTCATTGGGAACGACCCATCCACCTGACGCAGCCTTATCTGCCTTCCACACTGCTCTGTGTTCCCAAGCTCAGAGGACATTTAAAACGAACATGATTTGCATCCCTTGAACATGACAAAACTCCCATTTGACATGACATAAATTGAAGAGTGAGAATTCTTTGGGAAATGAATAGAAAGATGAAAACACTTCAGAAGCATATAGGCATAGATAAAGATATGACATGAAACAGTAGCTTCATATTTTGATAGTTTTGTTTAATTAAGGTTTCTTTTTTTAATCCTTTTATTGGGGGCTCATACAACTTATCACATTCCATACATACATTCATTGTGTCAAGCACATTCATACATATGTTTCCATAATCATTTTTAACAAGTTTCTATTATACAATGCTTTGATACTTACCCTTGTGTGTGCGTATTAAACCTACAAGATAAAAATGATATGATTCTGCTCATTGCTGAACCATAGGTATTCACACCAACGTGGGAATACCTTGGAACTGTGGTTGATCTCTCCCCTGAAAACTAATTGTTGTGAGAAAAAAAGAAAGGCAATCCAACAAAAATGTAATTTGATTCTTTTAAATTGTAATTTATTGAAAGATGCTCCTGACCAGTGGTTGACAGTAACTGAAATCTCTATGGTGAAAAACTGAGAAATTTTCTAGCAACTGTTGGAACACACGGCCATTTGTGTATACACCAAGAGGACATCTGTCAGACACTCTAATTTCCTGGCCCAGTGGTACTGAGAATATCAACAACTTACTGCCAGATAGATTTGGATATCAGGGACAGGTCAGAGGTCCTTTTGAAGAGATTCATATGCTTTAAGTTTCTTCCTCCCCCCCCCTTAACACGATGTTTTAAATAACTTAGATAAAAGTGGGAGGCCTTCAGAACAGTGGTTTGAATGTTCTTAATGGTCTAGATGTATTCTCACTTCTTCTCAGGAATAAAGCAGAGTTCTCAACTTCAGCATCATTGCTGTGTGAGACTGGATAAGTCTGTATAGGGGCTGTCCTATACACTGTAGGATATTTAGTAGCATTTCTACATGTCAGTAGCCACCCCTACCTACCCCAATTATGACAATGAAAAATGCCTCCAGATGTTGCCACGTCCCACAGTGAGACAAAATTACCCCTCATTAACCACTGAAAGGATCTGCTGGGGCTTCGTTTTTGTTTTCAATCATTGTTTTACCCTTTTTTGCTCTAGAGTCAGAAATACAAGGATCAGTTATCTCAGCTCAACCATAGGATCCTTCACCTGGGTGAGGAGGCCTTTGTCCACAAGGCTCAAAATGAGAAAAATCAAGTACCCGTTCAGTTGCTGACACTGAAGATGGATCGGGCTGGTCACCAGGTGAAAGAGCAGGTGAGTGGGCAGTGCAGAATGGGAATATGAGAGCAACAACTTAAAGATATGGAGACATACACTGCCCCACACATAGCCAGGAAGCCTGGGGGAAAAGAACATGGAATATCATAGTTTTTTATAAATCTGCTTTATTTAGAAGAGTAGCATAAAGGAATTAAATCTTAAAAAGAGAGTAAATTCCTACAACCTTTCTGAAAAGACAAGTTGAAAATATAGATAGCAAGAGCCTCAAGAATCTCATTATAAGAAGTGAAACTTCACTGTTTGCAAATAATATGATTTTATATATTGAGAATCCTAAAGGGTCCACAAGAGACTAGCTGGAAGTCATAGAGGAGTTTAGTAGAGTAGCAGTATACAAGAGTAACAATTGACTTCTTCTATACCAGGGATGGGGGTACAGAAAAAGATACCAAGGAATCAGTATCCTTTGCAAAAGCTGAAATACCTGGGAATAAACTTAACCAAAAACCAAGACTTGTACGAAGAAAACTATAGAACATTACTATAAGAAGCCAACCGGGATCTACACAAATGGAAGCATATTCCGTGTTTGTGGATCAGAAGACTCAGTATTGTGAGAATGTTGATACTATCTAAAACAATCTACAAATAAAATGCATTGCCGATCCAAATTCTAACATCATTCTTCAAAGAAATGGAAACACTGATTATTAACTCCATATAAAAAGGGAAGAAACCCAGGATAAGCAAAGAACTCCCCAAGAAAAAGAACAAAGCAGGTGATCTCACATTACTTGACCCCAAAACCTACTTATACAGCCACAGTTGTCAAAACAGTCTGATACTGGTATACTGATACATGCTCCCTGTCACTAGCCACCCAGGAAATGCGAGTCAAAATGACCATAAGATCCCACCTAATGCCCATAACTAGCCCAATTAAAAAAAACCAGAATGTGAAAGGGAGGATAGGGCGGAGGTAGGGGGAGGAATGAGGAGCTGATGCCAAGGGCTCAAGTAGAAAGAAAATATTTTGAAAATGATGATGGCAACAAATGCACAAATGTGCTTGACACAATGGAAGGATTACAATAAGTTGTACAAGTCCCCAATAAAATGATTTTTCAAAAGAAACAGAACAACAAATGTTGGAGAGTGTGTGGTGAGATAGGAACTCTTATCCCCTGCTGGTGGACTGGTAAATATGTACAGGCACTCTGGAAGGCAGTATGGCGATACCTAAAACAGATGGCAGCTGAACTACCATATGATCCAGCAATACCATTGCTGGTATGTACCCCAAAGAAATAAGAAGCAGATCACGGACAGATGTTTCCCTCCCCTATGGTCATCACAGCAGAGTTCATAGTAGCAAAAAGCTGGTGGGTGGGCAGGAAGAAGCTGGAAACAGCCTACATTACCATCAGTACAAGAGTGGATAAAAACTCTGGTACATACATACAATGGAATACATCCCTAAAAACAGCAATGAAACACCTCAAGTTGTAGAGGCATCTGGAAGATATTATGCTGAGTGAAGCTAGTCAAGCACAGAAGGATAAACACTGTGTGAGTCCACGATAATAGGAACATGCAGCAGAACGGGCACAAGTTCAAGTGTGCAGGCCATCCAGTCGTCTGGCTGGGGACCAGGCAGGCCGCTAAAGAGCCACACATCATCTGCTCAAAGTAAGTATCATGTAGGTCACTTGGCCGAAGGTCACCTCATGAGAGCTGGAATCAGATGGATGGGGTGGGGTTGATGCTGGTCCCTGAGAGGTAGCCATGTGGATTTGGGGTGAGGTCTCCCAGAGAGGGAATCAGCCCTGTCAGAGGAATGGGGCTTACTGATGCGAGGGGCAGCACAGGAAAGAAGAAAGGCAATGGTCAAATTTGGGGGAACATAGGTGCATGCCTGTTGAGGGGAGAAGAGGGAGGGCTGACATTGTGGGGGAGGGGTGTCCAGTGAGGTTGCTCTTGGGAGGACCTGATGCAGAGGGGTTAAGTGGAGAGCAAATGCTTTGAGAGTGATTAGGGCAAAGAATGTATGGATGTGCTTTATACAATTGATGTATGTATATGTATGGATTGTGATAAGAGTTGTATGAGCCCCTAATAAATTGTTTAAAAAATAATAATAAATTTTTTTAAAGTTGTATGAGCCCCTAATAAAATGATTTTTTAAAATACTGTAAAAAAAGAAACCAAACTTGACCAACAGTTACCATGGGTGAAGGGGAAAGATCTGTTGCTTTGGGAGCATTGAGTTTCTGTCACTGTGGTCGATAGTTTGAAAAAGGATAACAATGATAGTTGTACAACATGAAGAATATTATTGAGCCTCTTCTCGCTCTGAATTATACAACTAGAAGTTGTGCAATTGGAAAATATTTCTGTATATTTGTGCCACAGTTAGAAAAAATAAGTACATGAATTACAATGAGTACAAGGAAGAAGAAAAAGGTTTTGAATTAAATATTGTAACAATTGGACAACTTTTCTTGATCTGATTGAATTGTATGACGTGGGTGAAGTGCTAATACAACTGTTTTAAAAGATGTGATGCAAAACAATAATATGGATTATTCGGGAGAACATGATGCTGAGTGAAATTAGTCAATCACAAGAGACAGATATTGTATGAGACCACTACTGCAAACGGTTTTCATATTGAAAAATAAATAACGAGATAGAAAGAAACTCCATGTGGTTACAGATCAGATCAGGTTTTCTGGGATGTTAGAATTACAGAGTCAGATCATGACCAAGAAAGCCCCATGGAGCACTTCGACTCTGACAAATACATGTGTTGCCGTGAGTTAGAACTAACTCCACAGCATCAGTTTTCGTTATTAACTGCTGTCTCTTGTTCCCATTCAGGATGACGCTTAGGGTTGCCCGTAGGCATGCCCTGTACCCAAGATTAAAGTTTCATGCAGAATAATTTCACTGCCCTTAAAATTCTCTGCTCCACCTGTTTGTTCCTCTATTGTTCCTTGAACTCCTGCTAGTCGCTGACCTTGTTTCTGTCTCTTTAATTTTGCTTTATAATTGGAATCATGCATTATGTAGCTTTTTCAGACTGGTTTCTTGTACTTAATAAGTACTTAAGTTTCCTCCATATTTTTTTCATGGCTTGATGGCTCATTTATTTTTTTTGCTAGATAATATTTCCATGATACAGATATGCTCGTTTGTTTAGCCATTGACCTGTTGAAGGACCTCTTGATTACTTCCAGTTTGGGGCAATAATGAATAAAATTACGATAAATATTTGTATGCAGGCTTTTATGTGGATACAGATTTTCAACTCATTTGAGTAAATACCTAGGAACACAACTGCTAAAACATATGACAGGCCTTTGGAATAGTGGTTACATTACCAGATAAGTATTGGACTGCTGACAGCGAGATTGACAGTTCAAATCCACCAGATGATCCGAGGGAAAAAGATAAGCCTATCTATTCCCATAAAGAAATCCTGTCAGAAACTCTATAGAGGGACGCTGTGAGTCAAATTGGCTTGATGGCATTGTTTTTGTTTTTTTGTAAGCCTATGTAAGAAACTGCCACTGTCGGATTCCTATGCAAAACACTACGCCCTGCGCCACACCTATACTCCTGACAGAGCTTGTTAGCATCCCATGTTCAGACAGAGGCTCGTAGCTAGTAACTTGTAGATGTGTACATTTCGCCCAAATACCATTTTAAATGTCTTGAAGTTAGTTCTTTTAAAACATAATTTTTTGATTGGTAACCTCCTTTTGTCAGGAAATACATGAAAAACAACTTAATACCACAGAAAAGCAAGTGGATAAAGTGGAAATGATCTTAAAGAATATGGAAATGCTTCTACAAGAAAAAGTAGATGAGCAGAAGGACCAGGTGAGTGATAAGTTCTTGTCATTTCCTCACAAACATCTTATATCTGCACACTTCTACCTCCTGGGTATTCACACAGCTGGTGTAGTAAGAGACTGTCTGGTCACAGACTCCGAGAGGCCATGTTCATTAGTTACCCCTCAGACTGAGCCTCTGTCAACACCTTATACTTGAACATAAAGTAATTTTCCACAGGATTCATAATTAATAGCAGTCAATAAAAGATTCTATTATATATATATAACTAGCTTGTTTATTGTACTTATTTTCTTTTGGGTATCATTTTAAGGTTTCTTTTTTGAGATGGCCACATAACCTCAGGAAGGTTATGGATTTATTCATGCATCCATCATTCAGCACATTGCCTACTGAGCACCTACTGTGTAGGAAAGCATTTTTCTAGGTAGACCTGAGATAAATAAGCCCTCATGGAACTTAAATTCTAGAGCTGATGAGAGCTAATAATAAGATTGTAGTTGGCCAAGGGCTTTGAAGAAAACACATTTTCCTGGACTGTAGAGTCAGGGTGTTAGGGGAGACTATACTGCACAGATAAGGTATCTGAGCAGCCCCTTAATCATGACCTAACATATATGAGTGGGTAAAAAAGAAAAACAGGAAAACTCCACTCTGTGGAGCTTTCATAGGATGCATTGTTCCTACTAGCTGAGCATCGAGCAACTTGTTCTGAGTTAGTGCACCCAGCGGCGTCGCCTGGGAAGGTTCTCTGGTCACAGTGAATTTTTTCATAAAAGCAGTTTTGCTCACACCTTGTTTTTTTGTGATGGCTCATTTAAGAGAACTGCGTGTGGCTGTGAAAGTTTGCTTTCTGCTCCAGAAAAATGTCACAGAAACTGTTGTGATGTTGAATACAACTTACAAGGATAGCACTCTGAAAAAAACTCAAGTGTACCAGTAGTTTTCTTATTTCCAAAAAGGTAAAATGTCGATCGATAACAAACCTTATTCTGGATGTCCATCAACTTTCCAAACAGACAAAAATGTCCAAAAAATTCATCCACTTTTGCTTGAAGACCAATGATGGACCATTAAAAAGATGGGGAAGTTATCTGGACTATCTTGGAGCTTAGTTCAGTGAAGTTTAACAGAAGATTTGTGACAGGCCACCAAGAAGGAGTGTCAACTGGAAACAAGTCATTCTTGGAAAGAACAACTCTGAAGTGATCCAGACTTTTCTCAAGGTCATTACTGGTGACAAACAAACTTCAGTCAAGCCAGGGGAAGACACCATCATCACCTTGCCCAAGAAAAACTCGTCAAGTGAAATTAAAGATCAAGATTATGCTCATTTGATTTTTTTGATGTCCATAATATAGTGCATTTAGAGTTCCTTCCACTAGGTCAGACTGTTAATCAAACTTTCTATTTAGAGGTTTTGAAAATATTGTGTAACAATGTGCAACAAAAAAGACCTGATTTGTGGCAGATGGGGGACTGGTTTTACCATCATGACAATGCAACTGCTCACATGCCATCTCAGTGTGCCAATTTTTGACAAGAAACAGCATGCCTCTCTTGTCCCATGCACCTTACCTGACTTCACTCCATGCAACTTCTTTGTGTTTCCACCAATGCAGAGGAACATGAAAGGACAGCTAGTTGATGATATAGAAGAGATGAAGCAAAAAAATGAGAGAGGTGCTGTCAGCCGTCCAAACAGCTGAATTTGAAAAAAAAAACAATGTTTCCAAGAATGGAAGCGCAGAATTGACAAATGTATTAGGTGTAATGGAGAGTACTTTGAAGGTGATAAGGTTGTTTTGTAAAAAAATTTAAATACAAAGCTTTGAAACAAAATTCCAGGTTTTGGGGGTACCCCATCGTATACCTCAAGTAGAAAACAGATTAGCATTGGGGGAAGCATGTTGCTCACTGGTGGAATATCACATGTGTTGTACTTGAGAATCCTTCCTGACAGGTGCTAAATACCGGTAACATTTCCTGATCACCAGACAGCCATAAATAGGCACCCACACACTTACACTTCCCTGTTCGTGGTTGTGGGAAAATAGTCTCGGCCCTGTAAAAGGTTTTGCTCTACCGAGTGCCAGGCACCATGCCTGTCACTGTTCTACTGTTCCTTTACTTCCTCCTGCCCCTCCCCTACTCCTCTTAAGTCCCCTTTCTCCTCTTCTTTCCATCCTGCCTTGCTCTTTTTTATTCCCCCACTCACTGGGAGCCCTCCTTGCCATAAGTATGTAAGCCCATTGTAAAGAAGCCTGGCCCTCTGGCCTAGCCCTCAGCCCTCCTCTCTGCTCTTTAAATGCCCTTCAAAGACTCTGTGCTCACAACCCTGCTTCTCTCCCTTCCATGCTCCTCTCATGGCTCAGCCACTGTTCGTCCCCCCTGCCTGGGTCTACACCTAATTCGCAGCTCAGCTTTCAGAATGGATATAGACTCCAAGCACTCGTACCCCACTGATCTCACTCTGGTCCACACCCCCTCACTTTATGCCCTCTCTCTGGCCTTCCTGGTTCTGCCTTGCATACCGGCCTTGATTTCTTCTTAGCACAGGCGCTGCAATACCTCTGAGATCTCAGCTCGCCGCGCCTCACACCTTCCCATCTTCTTCAAAGTAAAAGTCAACCTTGTCACGGTGTCCTTTAAGGCTCTCTTAGATTTAGTGTCCACTCCTGCCCTGACTTCCTGTCTATGTTTCCTCAGGAGCACACACCTTCAGCTATGGTGGCTGCCTGCTGCTACCTAGTCACCCGAGGCCCTGACCAGCTGCAAGGTCTTTGTAATCTCTCTTCTTGCTACCTGGTGTTCACATAGCCCCTAGATTCCTAAACTTACTTGGCCTACCACCCCTTTTTACAGGAAAAAAAAATCACTCATTGTCCACCTGACCATTAAAATCTTTTGTACTATTGCCCCTAATTCAGGATACGGTTTGGGTGTCTGCTTGTGTAGCGCCCCTGGATGCTTTGAGGCCCAGACATCGTCACTGGACTGTTTCACTGCTACCCAACGGGCAGTACCGCCCCCTTTGGGAAAAACTGGGATAGTCTCTGGACTCTCATTTTACTCAGAACTCCGTTCACATGTCATCTTACAGGAACAGCCTCGGGGTTTCTGTAGACAAGCAAAACCAGTAAAACATGTATGTAAATATATTGAGAAAATTGTACTTCGTGACTCACACACATGGGGGGGTTAGCACGTCCCATATCCGTGGGTCCAGTGGCAACTTGGAGACCTCTGCTGGTTCATGGGGTAGCAGAGGAACAGATGTCTGCAGGTTTATGAACTAGAACTGCAGGCCAGGCGTTAAGCAAAAACATAACAAAGAATCGAGACGGCTAACCACGATGACAAAATACAACAGAAATAAACCCCCATAGTTTTAACTGTTCGAGATTTTAGCTATTCAAGTCAGAGTTATCATTTTAATTTCCTATAGTCATCTTCAGTACTCTCATCTGGTAACCAGGTTCTTCCCATTCCTCAGTTTCATCGGAAAATCACTGGAGACTTATTCGCTGAGTAGCTCCTGCAAATGTATTTTGGCCTTCCGCTCTCATCCATTCCCTTCTGAAAACCAGAATCTCGCCTGCTAAGCTTTGATACTATTCCCTTCTTCCGATTTGGATTATATAATTTACAATCCATGGATAACAGATGTTGGTGTGCTTCTTCCATGTGGATTAGTTGACATCTCACTTAGATGGCTGCTTGTTTGGAAACAAGCCTTTAAGATCCCAGATGCTGTTCTGTCTGATTAGTGGGGCACCATCTAATTTCTTCACCAATGCTACCCTTAAGGGACCTGATCTCATTCAAGAACTTTTTGAAGCCCCCTTGTATTCTTGACCTTGATAGCTAAAGGTACACTGCTTCTGACAGGTATCAAGAAAAAGACATTGATTAAAGCAATAGCTATGTGCTGTCTTCCAGGAAATGTACTAATGTGCTCAAGCAGTGAAACCACATCTGGATTAGCAGTTACAATCAGAGCCACCACTGGTTAAGTTTATATCAATTCACTGTCACTCTCTTAAGATCCTTTTTTTTTTTTTTTTGCACAAGACAGATAGGTAAGTTGAATGAGATTGTGGTGGAAATCATCCCCCTCCATTCTTCAAGTCTTTATGGTGACATTAATCTCTGCAGGTTCTCCAGCAATGTAATACTGCTTTTGGTCTAATATTTCTTTGAGGAAAGTTCTAATGGCTTCCACTTGGCCTTTCTTACTGTAATAACCCTTTCTCCATGTGTCAGGGATCCAAAATTCTGCCAATTGCATATTCTGGACCTGGAGAGATTATTACAGGATTATTTCAGAGACCACTGTACCCACTGTTGGATAGGCATGAGCTGACATTTGGGCCTCCTAGAATGAGTGTCAGTTTAGTGCCATAGGGATCCTTTGAGAAATATTAACTATCTATATTCTGACAGTGTAGTGGATTTCTACCTCAGAGGATTCATAGGAGTTGTGGGCCTATACACTTGCTCATCTTGGAATTGATAGAGCCCTCTAAGCATCCCCTACATGTGTGGGTATGTCCATCTTGATAAATCTACTCTAACATTCCAATTTACTTCAGCTTTTAGATCCCTTTTCCAGTATATAAAAGCAATTCAACTTCATTCAGTATAGGCCACTTCATAGTCCTCATTGTCGTCCCACAACAATGTAACTACTAGGTACTTTTCTGACGCCGTGAGCTGAAACATCGAATGAAGACTTGCCACTTGGCAGGCTCATAGCACTACACTCAGACTGACACAGTTCCCACACCTAATCCCGAGGCCTTTGTTTCTCCTTGTGTTCAGTAGGAAAAGCAAGCAGTCTCTGTCTGGAGTATGCCATACCTCCTCCTGGGCCACACTTTATGCCTCAAAGAAGTCGTGTCACGGGACAGTGGACTTCACACTAATTATTGTTCTAAAAGCAAAAAGTGCATCTTGCAAAGCATTTGCCTCATACAAAGATTCCTGGGACACAGCTGTGGGACTATGGTCAGATGAGGATAAGAGGGCTGATTTTACTCTCGAAGGTGATTCAGGCAAAGAAGGTGGGTTAATCCCTTCAGATGGGGGCAGGAGGCTGGTCCTTCTGAAAATAAAAAAAGGTAATTCAACAATAAGGGCTCCATGTCCCTAGCTTGATCCTTTTATTGTCCACATTTTCCCATCTCAATTTTCAGGATCTCACATCTTCCCCGTCAAACCTTTCAACATAAGGGATTCAGTTGATGGTGTAATTAGCTATTCTTCAGCTAGGACTCAGGAATGATGGTGGTGTGTGGGTTACAAACTGGACTGTTAGCTAAAGGTCAGCGATTTTAAAAGCACCAGCCACGCCCCAGGTAAAAGATGAAGTTTGTGCTCCGATAAATATTTATAGCCCCCAGAGCCCTCGAGGACATTCGATTTTGGCTTATGCAGTCACTGTGCATTGCAGCCAACTCAGTGGTAGTGAGGATAAGACTCTGGATGGGTTTTCAGCAATCTCAACACTGCTACAAGAAATAAGACTTTATTTCAAGACCCAAATAGCAACTTTCAGGTCCTTTATGTACTGCTTGAGCCAGGACTTTGAAGCTCTGGACTCATCATTTTCTCTTTCCGCGTTGTGTATCTGAAAGCTGAACCAGCCAGCTTCACTATGCTTGTGGGTGTAACAAAAATGTTGAAAGATAATAATGAAATAGTAGTCACTCACAGCATTGTCTCTCACAGATGTTTGATCTAATGGTGGGGATATTATGCTTGTCTTTATTGCCACCTCATGCCATGGATTACTATGCCTCTTTACTATTGGAAGTCGAGCAATTAGTACTTTTAAATCCAGCCAGACTTGAGAATAAGTTCAGAAAGCATGCTGTAGTGGAGTTAACAAACCCAGGGACAAGAGAACAACAAGTGCTCCAAAATCAGTGACGAGGATGGTGTAAGAGGCCTAGTAGGGCTTGATCAAGGACAATGTAACTGAGAGGAATTACTGAAACTCAAATGAAGGCTGAGCATGATAGTGGGACAAGAGAAAAGTAAATGGAAATAGAGGAAAGAACTACAAGGCAAAGGGCATTTATAGAGGTCTAAGTACAGGTGTGTACATATGTAAATATATTTATATATGATGATGGGGAAATAGATCTATGTGCATATAGTTATAGATTTAGTATTAAGGTAGCAGATGGACATTGGGCCTCCACTCAAGTACTCCCTCAATGTCAGAACACTTTGTTCTATTAAGCTGGTATTCCATGAAGCTCACCTTCCTGACATGATCGCTGAAGACAAATGGGTACATAAGCAAATGTGGTGAAGAAAGCTGATGGTGCCCAGCTATCAAAAGATATAGCATCTGGGGTCTTAAAGGCTTGAAGGTAAACAATTGGCCATCTAGCTCAGAAGCAACAAAACCCACATAGAGAAAGCACAACAACCTGTGTGATCATGAGGTGTCGAAGGGATCAGATATCAGGCATCAAAGAACAAAAAATCCTATCATGGTGAATGAGGGGAAGTGCAGAGTAGGGACACAAAGCCCATCTTTAGGCAACTGGAGATCCCCTCACAGAAGGATCATGGGGAGGAGACAAGCCAGTCAGGGTGCAGTGTAGCAATGATGAAACATACAACTTTCCTCTAGTTCTTAAATGCTTCCTCTCCCTCCCCCGCCATCATGATCCCAATGCTACCTTACAAATCTGGCCAGAGGATGTAGACTGATACAGATAGGAAATGGAAACACAGGGAATCCAGGATGGATGAACTCCTCAGGACGAGTGGTGATACCGGGAGTGTCAAGGGAATGTAGAATAGAAAGGGGGAACCAGTCACAAGGATTTACATAAAACCCCCTCCCTGGGGGACAGACAACAGAAAAGTGGGTGAAGGAAGATGTCGGACAGTGTAAGACATGACAAAATAACAATTTATAAATTATCAAAGGTTCATAAGAGAGGGGGACTGGGGAGAGGGGGGAAACAAGGAACTGATGCCAAGGGCTCAAGTAGAAAGCAAATGTTTGAGAATGATGATGGCAACAGATGTACAAATGTGCTTGACACAATGGATGATTGTGTGGATTGTGATAAGAGATGTAAGAGTTCCCAAGGAAAGTATATAACTAAAAAAGAAAGAAAGCATTCTGTGTTGGGCCGGGTTGACTAGAGAAACAAATCCAGAGATACTCATATATGTATAAGAAAAAGTTTTATCTCAAGAAGTAATTATGGATCAATAAAACATTCCATCCCAGTCCAGCTCTTCAGTCTATAAGTCGCTCTTCAGACTCATTAAGTCACATGCAATGATGCAGAATGCAGGACAATCACAGGCCAGTGGGTGTAGTTATGTGGATCCAACTGACCGTATCGTAGTGCTTGCAGCAGCCAGGAAAGTGAAGGCACAGAGAGTGGGGGAGGTGCCCAGGACCCTGCTTATGAGAAAGTCTCGCCCACAGAGAGTCACCATCAGGGTGTGACCTGATTGACAGACTAAACTCTACCCTTACACTTTCATATATCTTCAAGTTGACATGAAATGATGTAACTACCACTTCTTCTTTGAGTTTTGTTCTTCTAGAATCACTCTTGGTGCCAAATAGCTAAGTCTGAGTTCTCGAGACGGGTGCATCAGTGAGATGCACACATACATACATATAAAGAGATTTGCTGCATGGTAGGGGTTTATGCAGTTGTAGAGGTTGGCAAGTCCCAAACCTACCGTTTGTGTCCAGTGGAAGCTAAGGATTTCTGATGACTTGTGGGGTTGTAGGACTGGTGAATCCACGACCTGCTGGTTAGGATGGAGACTTCTTCAGGTTTATAACACAGGAACTGCAGATCAGGCAACTAGAGTGCAGGTCAAGAAAGAGAGCAAACTTTGCCACAACTTCCACTTCGATAAAGGAAGCTGGCCACACTCCCGAGGCAATTTCGCTTTCAACTGATTGGCTGTTCATATCAGATCACAAAAATGAAAGTTGATTCCATTATGAAAAAGCACCTGTCAGACTGATGAGAATCACAGTCTAGTCAAATTGAGGTTTACATTAGTCGTTACAGTTCCCTCAACCAACTAGCTGCCCCCCTCTTGCTCCTTGCTTGGTTTTCTCAGCACTTCCCCCATATGGCATACTAAGTTTGGTTCTCATTAGCATATGTGGTGCACAGCCCAGAGACTACGTTCACCACTGCTTCGCTAGTGCTAGAGCAAGACCTGGCATGTGGGCGCTTACTGACTATGTTCTACAAATGAAATTTGGTGTTGACTGAACCCCATGCTGGGATTCTTGTGCCCTTGTATTTTGAATGAGGTCATTGCTAGTGTTTCCTGTCATTCACATCTGTGAAACCATATGGGTTTGGCAGAAAGCTCAGACCCAGGAAACAGCAGTGGGGGTCAGGGCCACAGTGATTCCTAGGGCAAGGGGCAGTAAAGAACCAAAAATTGTTGTCATTCTTTGCAATTCATTATTGTATCGTACAATAGCCTTTCTGAGAACTGTTGATTTGTGACTCTTGGGTCTTCCGGTAAAACTGATTCCCACAATTTCCCTTAAATTTTCTCCAGTACATAATTCATCACACCCTCAGTTGGAGGTCTCACTTCAGGGTAACAAGAAGTGTCATACACGCAATATTTTTGTTATATCCTTAAGAACCTAAAGTTATCATTTCAACGACCGTGGAATGAACAGGGTCGGGAGCATGTACCCCTTCCCTGCACTCACAGTAATGGGTGGCTCTATTCCCTCTCTAGTTTGAAAACAGCGTGAAGTCCAATTTGCTGCTCAAGGAGCTTTATGTGGAGAACGCACACCTGCTAAAAGCCCTCCAGGTTACTGAAGAGAAACAAAGAGGAGCTGAGAAAAACAGCCTCATCTTGGAAGAAAAACTCAGAGCTCTCAACAAATTAATCAGTAAGATTTCTCCGGCATCCCTCTGTGTGTAAAGACTGCTTGCTTTCTTGGAATTCATTCTGAAAAGAAAATCTTAAAACCTGAGCCACTGTGATGCCTTAATCACTTGCAGCTTATTGGCCATGGTCCTCAGAAACAGGGCGACTGTGGTGTCTGGCTCGTTCCAGCAGCATCTGCTCTGTGCCAGATCCTGGGAACATACACGTGTTGGACAAGAGCACATTTTTATAAAACTCCCAATTTTACCACTGGGAAAACATGATGGAAACACTTGGTCAGGCCTGACAGAGAAAGTGGGTTAAGATAATGCAGTTCCAATACTGCATTTTCGACTTAAGCTCTCATTGCCATCGAGTCAATTACAATTCGTAGTGACTTTGGCTTCAAAGATTAAAATGTAAAGTAGGGCTCTAGACAGCTTTATCATATTTTTCCTTTTAAATTTCATTTATGTTTTCTTAAGCAGACACACAACAAAACATACATCACTTCAGCAGTTTTTAATGTATACAGTTTGCTGATACGGATTATATTCCTCCGGTCTGTAGCCATTTTCAGCTTTTTTGAGTTGTTGCTCATCTGTTAGCATAAATTCACTCCCCTTAGAGTTCCAGGGGAGTCCAGGTGGCATGGTGATGACAGCGCTGGGCTGCTAGCCACAAAAGCAGCACTTTAAATCCAACAGACTTGGGAGAAAGACATGGCTGTCTGCTCCCATGAAGAGTTGCGGTCTCAGAAACGCACAGGGGCAGGTCTACTCGGTCCTGTAAGGTCATTGTGAATCAGAATTGATTTCATGGCAGTGTGGTTGGCTTTGTTTTTTGTTTAAAGTCCCAGGCAAATACTTCAAGTTGCTTTCCATTTTATTCCACATACATAGTTGTTAAAAGATCATCAAGCTCAAAGCAGACTTTTTTTTTTACTAGTTAAGCCAAACTATTACTTGGTTTCAAGAAGACATTATGGTACATTTCTGGTTTAAGGCAATAGTTTTAGGAGTTCAGCCACCCTCCATGGCTCCAGAAAGTTGGGAATTATGAGAATTTTCTATTCTTGTCTGTATTTTTGCCCCATTTTGTTCAGGATCCTTCTCTGAACTCTTTGATCAAAATGCTCAGCAGTGGTAGCCAGGCACCATGCAGTTCATTTGGACTCGTGACAAAGGAGGGCATTGTTTATGGAGGCAGCTAATTAGCCATGCATTCCAGAATCCTACTCTATTCGATTCTGTTGTTCCACATGAAACCACACCAACTGTGCCTGACAACTGAAGGAGGAGGTAGAACAGAAGCACCAAACATGTTAATAAGCCAAATAATGGTATGTCCCATGAAACCATTACCCTGAACCTAAGAGCTTTACTGTCTGGTTATTCAGCTCTGTCCTCTGTTACACTTCCCAATGGCTGCTGAGTGCAGACTTTCCAGAAGGGCTTCCCTCTGTAAGCAGAGTGTCCTCTAGACAATAAAGGGGAGGACTCTTGTTCGTTTGGAACCACTTTACCACATGTAAATATTGGTACTGTGGTTACATCTGTAGGCTTGTATTTATTGTACATTAATCTTTTTTTCATTGGAGTGTTTTTGCACTGGGAATTGAACTATATGTTAAAAAAGATAAAAATATAGTTTTATACCAAAATTGATGGTCATTTGTTTATCTGAATGTACTACTGTAATGTGAAATGAGTCACTGTATTTGCAGTTTTTCAATTAAAAAACTTCAATTTTGTCCTTTGTTCTTCAATTATAAAATATCTCAAATAATTAGAAAATACAGTTTTAGGAGAAAACCCATATACCCATCAACTAGATACATTTAATATAATATTTTGAAATTTTTCTTTTTAAAAGATATAAAATATTTTAGATAGAGGTGAAGGTCGTATTCTATTGATTGCAACCTTTTACTCGTCCTAAAGGCACGCACTATCCCAAAGATGGTAAGTAAGTCTCCTGGTCTCTTTGTACATTTATTATATATGCATTATATAGTCTTGATTAGTGTCCACTCTTTTACTTTTGCATGTATCCATTGCAACGGCTACACAGAAACTCACAGACAAAATGCGTGATGAAAGAATTTAATAACTCAATAAGTTATAGTGCCAAGAGAAATGCTCAGGGTAGGTGTTTAACAGGACACATTACAGAGTTTCAGGTATGCTAATAAACACCCGAAGTGGCATACAACTCTGCTATGAGCCTCAACCCAAAGACATTCAGCTCAGGCTCTGGTCAAACCCAGGTCAGCAAACCCAGGTCTCCGAATTAAGTGCCCAGACTGAAGGACCAGGAAAACGTCAGTCTTCACAACCTAGAAATTGAAAACATTGTTCGGCACCCAGCTACCATGACCAAGTGTTATGAAAAGGATCACAACAGAAGGTTCTGTCTAGAGTGGGGGAGAAGTTAAGAACATAACCCTAAAGGATGCCAGGTTTACTGATCGAACAGAGATAGGCAGGACCTCCAAGATTTGCACTCTTCCCCTGCAGATCGGGAACTGAACTCAAATGGTACATTGACGGTATTGCTGCAATTATTGGGTTGAATCAGAATGCATATGAATTGTGGTAAATGATGTAAAAATATCACCTGATCTTTTGAGGGCAGGCCAGGTATGAGTGATAGGCTTTTTCACTGGGGTCAAGGAGGGGAGCCAAGCCCTTCTTTCAAAAGATATTTTTAATTAAAAGTTTCTTTTTTTCATATAACACTGTATAGGAATGAATAAAATGTAGCACAAAACCTGTCTCTTTCAGCCCTTCCATGTTCCCAAACATGCTCCGCAGTGTTCCCCTTGCTCATATGATAAATATGATTATATCTATCCATACTTGTTTTATGAAAAATGCTCACACTGTACAAGTTGTAAAGCGGTCCTTCAAAAATTAAGGACTGTAAAAATTGTCCTTCAAAAAAAAGTTAAGTATTCCAAGATAAAAGCTGAGCGTTCATAGCTATTAGACTCCCATACAAGAAAACTTAAAGCCAGTCCTCCAACGTGAGAAATGTGAAGGAATGATACTAGAAAGTCACTCAAAGTTGAACACAAAAGGGAAAATGATGAGAACAAATGTACAAATGTGCTTGAAAATTGATATATTTATGGATTGTGATAAGAGTTATACAAGCCCCCAATAAAACTATTTTTTAAGTTGTACGAGCCCCCCAAAAACTGATTTAATAAAAAAGAAAGAGCTAGATCTGGAAATGGTGGAATGTCACCTGGCTTATATTCTTTTCTTATTTTTTGTACAATGACTATATTCCTTTCTCTCTTTTTTAATCATTTTACCACAATCCATATCTACACCCATTGTGTCAAGCACATGTGTACATTTATTTCCATCATCATTCTCAAAATACTTTCTTTCTACTTGAGGCCTTGGTATCAGCTCCTCATTTTTCCCCTCCCTCCCCACCACCTTCCCTCATGAACCCTTGACAATTTATAAATTACTATTATTTTGTTATGTCTTACACTGTCCAACATCTCCTTTCACCCACTTTTCTGTTGCCTGTTCCTCAGGGAGGGGCTTATATTGTAGATCCTTGTAATCGGTTCCTCCATTCTATCCCACCTTTCCTCCACCCTTGAATTATCGCCACTCTCACCACTAGTCCTGAGGGGTTCATCTGTCCTGGATCCCCTGTGTTTCTTTCTGTACCCGTGTACATCCTCTGGTCTAGCCAGATTTTAAGATAGAATTGGGATCATAATATTGGTGGGGAGGAAATATTTAAGAACTAGAGGAAAGTTGACTCATCCTTCCCTGTGGTCCCTCTGTGGGGAGATTGTTCCACTATCTACAGATGAGCTTTGGATCTCTGCTCCAGCCCTCTCGTTTTTATTTGTTATGTGTCTGCTGATGCCCAGTTCCTATGACTCCTCATGATCGCACCAGCGATGTGCTTCTTCCATGTGGACTTGTTGCTTCACTGCTGAATGGCAGCTTGTGTGACATCAAGCCTTTTAGACCCCAGACACTATATCTTTTAATAACCGGGCACCATTTGCCCTCTTCACCACATTTGTTTATGCACCTATTTTGTCTTCAGCGATTGTGTCAGGAGGGTAAACATCTCATGCTGCTGACTGGTTAGAACAAAACTTTCTCGTTTTAAAAAAATTTATGTATTGGGGCTCATGCAATTCTTATCACAATCCACACATACATCAATTGTGTAAAGCACACTTATACATTCATTGCCCTCATCATTCTCAAACTTCGCATTCCGCTTTGGTTCCTGGAATAAGCTCCTCATTTTCCTTTTTTCTCTCCCTCTCCCTCCCCGCTCCCCTCTCCCTCATGAACCCTTGATAATTTATAAATTATTATTTTATCTTATCTTACACTGCCAGGCGTCTCCCTTCACCCACTTTCCTGTTGCCCATTCCCCAGAGAGGAGGTTATATATAGATCCCCGTGATTGGTTTCCCCTTTCTACCCCTCCTTCCCTCCCGGTATCACCACTCTCACTGTTGGTCCTGAGGGGGTTCATCTGTCCTAGATTCCCTGTTTCCAAATCCCAACTGTACCGCTGTGCATCCTCTGGTCTAACCAGGTTTGCAAGGTAGAAGTGGGATCATGATAGTTGGGGGGAGGAAGTGTTTAAGAACTAGAGGAAAGTTGTGAGTTTTGTTATTGCTACACTGAAGCCTGAGTGACTCATCTCCCCACTACCGCTCTGCAATGGATGTCCAGTTGTCTACAGATGGGCATTGGGTCCCCATAGAACAAAGTGTTCTTGAATGGAAGGAGGATATGAGTGGATGCCCAAAGTCCATCCCCTACCTCAGGGTATTGCCATATAAATATATGTACATGGGCCAATACCTCTATTTTTGTAGATTAATGTATTTACATATGCACACCACTATGTTTATACCTCTATCCATTGCTTTGCTTCCTTGGTCCTTCCTCTGTTGCCTTTTACCTTCCTCATGTCCCACTGCCACTTTCCCCTTATTTCTGCCTCTTGGTAACCCCCTTAGCTAGTCTGCTGTTGCTCCAACATTACCACCACCCCCACCTTGGATCCCTATATCCTCATTACTGGCTCTGACACCCCAGTTGTTCCCCTGTCCATGGCGCAGCCTGCTCAGCACCCCCTTCCTCCACCACTCTGACCTCCCAGGTCTCCCTGGAACCGTTGGTCCCAATGCTCTCACCTCAAGCATGCCTCCCATACCTATCCTATATAGGTAGGTACACCGACTATGACATAGCCCAAAATGATTTTTTAAAATAAAAATAGTAAATCAATAAGAAAACTTTTTTAAAAAGAGAAAAGAACTATACAAAAATCCTGGGTCTCTTCGCTGGCCTTCAAGACTGTCCAGGAGCTGCCTCTCCCAGCCTGGAGTGCATGTAGACCCTACTATGAAGCACCAAACCATGAGGACAGCATGGTCACATGGAAGGATGCATGAAGAGAGAGAGCTACAGGCTAGGGAGAGGAGCCAGCATGCCACACCCACACAGAGGCAGGCCAGGAGAGAGGAAGAGAAAGAGAGCGGGACTAGACCCCACGCTGGCACGCCAGGCTCGGAGGATGACGTCCCTGGGGGAAGCTAATGGGACACAGAGGGAACTGGACAACTGACAACAGCTGGTGGCATGCTGTCCCCTTGCTGGAGCAGACTGCGACAAAGTATATTTCTTGATCACAATTGAATGTAAACAGAATTTGGTAACACAATGAAACTGAAATACACAATTATATGGAAATTAAACCATTATACAAACAACCAGTGAATATTTAGAGTCAAATGAAAATGAAGATACAACACACGAAAACATTTGAGACTCTGAAACTGTTAGGGTGGGGGAAGGGAAGTATACTTATTACCAATTAAGTGAAGGTTTACAGAGAAGTTCATCAGTTTTACATCGAAAAATTCATACACATTGATTTTGCACATCCACTCCAATACCTTCCATGTGCCATCCTACTTCCCCACTGGGCTTTCTCTTACCATCACTCCGTCTTTAGTAACCCTCTGGACTTTGTCATTGGGTAAATGCTGCCCTTTGGGTTTTAAGCTGTTGATGGTTTTAAAAAAGGTCATTTCAGTTCCACGCCTAGAGGACATTGGCTATATTCTTGGGGTATGCTACTAGACTCCATTCAACCAGTAAACCCAGTCTGTTTTATGATCATGAGTTCTGTTCCACATTTTACCCCCATTCCATTGAGGACCTTCTAATGTGATTGTGTTCAGAGTAATAGGTAGCGGTAGTCAGGCACCATTTAGGTTTTCCAAGCTCAAGATTATAGAGACTAATGTTTGGGTTGTTCATCATTCTATTGTAATAATTGTATTCAACATGTCTTTTGACTTCACTCTTGTTTCCTCCGAGTGCAGAGAGACCAATAGTTACTACTGGCTGCTCATGCACAGTTTTTCTTATTTAAGTCACTTTTTTAAAAAACAAAAATTTCAAAAGAGGACCTGATGCAAGGGGCTTAAGTGGAGAGCAAATGCCTTGAGAATGATTGGGGCAGGGAATGTATGGATGTGCTTTATACAATTGATGTATGTATATGTATGGATTGTGGTAAGAGTTGTTTGAGTCCCTAATAAAATGTAAAAGAAGAAAAGAGAAAAAAATGATTAGGGCAAAGACTGTACAGATGTGCTTTATACAATTGATGTATGTATATGTATGAACTGTGAAAAGAATTGTATCAGCCCCAATAAATTGTTAAAAAAATAAATTTAAAAAAATTCCTTTTATTTTTTTTGTACTGTCCGACGTCTCCCTTCACCAACTTTTCTGTTCTGTTTTAATGTAATTTTTATCATTAAACTGTGAGTCTAATGGCAACAAAATAGAACGTGTGTGTGTCTGTGTTAAAATAGTCATTAAAGAATAGAATTCAGAGACAGAGAATTTTTTTAAGTTTTTAAAAATATTTTCTATTGTTACTTAGGTGAAGGTTTATAGAGCAGACATCAGTTTTACATTAAATAACTCGTTAAATCTACCATTGTCTTTTCATTTCCAATATTTTTTGCCAATCTCTTGTTTTATATTGTCTTCCCTTCACAAAAATAACACCTGTCTACCCTCTAGCTTCCACAGACAGAGAACTTATTGTTGACAAAGGCCTAAAAAACATTAAATGGGAAGCAGACACCTCTTCAATAAATGCTATTGGAAATACTGGCTATCCACTTGCAGAAGAACAAAAAAAAAGATGACTGCTTCACCCATGCACAGAAACAAACTCAAGATGGATCAAATTCCTAAATGTAAAACCCAAAGCTCTCAGGATCAGAAAACTGGGACAAAACTAGGAACCCTAGTGCAGTAGATGGGCTATCAGAAATAACAAAGCTGACACAATCCATAGAAAACAAAATAGTGGGACATATTAAAAAATAAAAAAACTTGCATACATTAAAAGACTTCATTGAAAGAGTAAAAAGACCCATAGACTGGGAAAAGATATTTAGTAATGACATAACAAAGGACTAATTACTAAAATCTACAGAATTTACAAGGTGGCAAGAAAAACAAACTAGTAGCCCTATGAAAAAGTGGGCAAAGGACCGGAGCAGATGATTCACAAAGGATGATACGCGAATAACTAATAAACATATGAGTAAGTTCTCTCAGTCATTAGCTATCCAGGAAATGCAAGTGAAAGCAACCATGAGATACCACCTAACACCCATAACTGTAGCCCAGTTAAAGTAAAAAAGCTGAGAACAGCAAATGTTGGAGAGTGTGTGGTGAGATAGGAACTCTTATCCTCTGCTGGTGGACTTGTAAATATGTACAGACACTCAGGAAGGCAGTATGGCGATACCTAGAACAGATGGCAACTGAACTACCATATGATCCAGCAATACCATTACTGAACATATACCACAAAGAAATAAAAAACATCATAAGCAGACATTTGCTCCCCCATGTTCATCACAGCACAGCTCACAATTGCTAGAAGCGGCCTCCATTCCCAACAATGGATAAAAAACCTCTGGTACATAAACATGATGAGTACTGCACATGCCTGAAGAACAGCAATGAGACCCCTCACGTCGTGGAGGGCTCTGGAAGACATGCTGAGGGAAGCGAGTGAAGCACGAAAGGACAAGCACTGTGTGAGTCCAGAGCAGCAGGAACAAGCAGCAGAAGGGGCGCAAGCTCAAGTGTGCAGGCCATGCAGTCGTCTGGCTGGGGTCAGACAGGCCGCTAACGAGCTGGACCAGTGCCAATGACCTACACATCATCTGCTCCTGGTGAGTATAGTGTAGGTCACTTGGCCGGAGGTCACCTCACGACAGCTGGGATCAAATGGAGGGTGCGAGGGGGTAGTGGCTGTTCGCTGAATAGTAGCCATTTAGATCTGTGGTGAGGTCTCCCAGAGAGGGAGGTAGCCCCGTCGGAGGAATGGGGTTTACTGATGAGAGGTGCCGCACAGGAGATGAAAGGGAATGGTCAAATTTGGGGGTACATAGGTGCATGCCTGTTGAAGGGAGGGGAGGGAGAGCTAACCTCCAGGTTGGGGACAAAAGACTGAGGATGCTCTTGGCAACAATAAATGGGAGGTGTCTTCAGTGGCATGCAATGGGTGGGCAGAACTTGTGTAGGGCATCTGGGGGGGGGGTATCCCAGGAAAGCAGACCAGGTGCCATAAAATGCTGGGACAACAAATCCTGGATCTTTGGGGTGCATGCATGTTCCAGAGGCTACATCAGTGAGCCCCATATGGGAATCCCACTGGGTGAACTAGACTCTACCTCAGACACACTTGTAACATGAGGACTTAAGCGGGAAATACATGGTGCCTGAGGAAGCAGAAAACAGCTGTACCAAGAGTGGTGTACTGATGGTTGGTGGACAAATAAGGTCATGTTACATCAACCCCCTTTATGCTGGGTTAAGATATCTATTATTCTGGAAATCTTGTGACAGCCCCTCTACTGTGTGTTGCATGTGCTTGGGTATATTAAGGTGTGTCTCAGGGGTGCAGCACCATGGGGGTCACTTTCTTGAAGCTGTTATTTGTTTCTGCTCTTTAGTAAATGAGACCCAGAGACTTTGAGAAAGAAAATATAACAATAGTTTGGGGGGGCGAGGATAAAGAGGGTCGGGGGAAGTAAGAGGGAGATGATGTCAAGTAGTCTAGGAGGGAAATGTATGTGTGGAGACTGATTGTGGCAGCAATTTTACAATTCTGTTTGATGTGATTGAACTATGGAATAATATGACATTTGTATTAACTCCTAAGTTAGCAAATTTTTTCAAAAGCATAGATTCAGGAATGGTTTGGGGGCTCACACTTAAAAAGAATTATCATGGCCCTGCTCAGTACTCACCTTCATGAAATGATCACTGAAGATAAAGGTACTACAGCGAAGTGTCGCAAAAAAGTAGATAGTAGCACTCCCTCAATGTATGAATACTTTCTTTTATTAAATTGGCACTCTGTGATGCTCACCCTCCCGACACAACTGCTGAAGCCAAAGCGGGTGAACAAGTAAATGTGAAGAAAGCTGATGGTGCCCGGCTATCAAAAGAGATAGTGTCTGGGGTCTTAAAGGCTTGAAGATATACAAGCGGCCATCTAGCTCAGAAGCAACAAAGCCCACATGGAAGAACACACCAGCCTGTGTGATTGCATGGTCCCGAAGGGAACAGATATCAAAGAACAAAAACTCAATTCATTGGCTGCACACCTCCATGATACAATCACCGAAGACAAACAGGTGCATAAGCAAATGTGGCGAAGAAAGCTGATGGTGCCCGACTATCGAAAGAGATAGTGTCTGGGGTCTTAAAGGCTTGAAGGTGAACAAGCGGCCATCTAGCTCAGAAGCAATAAAGGCCACATGGAAGAAGCACACCAGCCTGTGCAATCACGAGGTGCCAAAGGGACCAGGTATAAGGCATCAGGCAATATATATATATATATATATACACACACACACACACACACACACACACACACACACACACCATAGTGAATGAAGGGGGAAGTGCAGAGTGGAGACCCAAAGCCCATTTGTCGGCCACTGGAGATCCCCTCATAGAGGGGTTTAGGAGAGGAGATGGGTCAGTCAGGGTGCGATGTAGTACCGATGAAGAACACAGCTTTCCCCCAGATCCTGGATGCTTCCTCCCGCCACCTACCATGATCCGAATTCTACCTTGCAGGACTGGATAGGGCAGAGGTTGTACACTGGTGCATATGGGAGCTGGAGGCACAGGGAATCCAGGGTGGATGATACCTTCAGGACTAGGGGTGTGAGGGCCGATGCTGGGAGAGTGGAGGGTGAGTGGGTTGGAAAGGGGGAACTGATTACAAGGATCCACATGTGACCTCCTCCCTGGGAGATGGACGGCAGAGAAGGGGGCGGGGCGGTAGACTCTGGATAGGGCAAGATATGACAAAATAACAATCTATAAATTATCAAGGGCTCATGAGGGAGGGAGGAGCGGGGATGGAGGGGGAAAAAAAAGAGGACCTGATGCAGAGGGCTTAAGTGGAGAGCAAATGCTTTGAAAATGATTAGGGCAAATAATGTATAGATGTGCTTTATACAATTGATGTATGTATATGTATGGGTTGTGATAAGAGTTGTATGAACCCCTAATAAAATGTTTTTTTAAAAAGTACTAAATCTAAAAAAAAAAAAGAGTGGCTGAATTACAACACTAACTGAACCCTCTACTTAGAATGATTTCTGATGTTAATAGGAGAGCATGGATTGGGACTAAATGGGAACCTGAAAGTTACGGTGGAGAGGACTGTGCTACGCTGAGTTTTCTAGAGAAATAAATCAAACTACACTCAAATAACTTTATAGCAAAAATAAATTTACATCAGGAAGCCCAGCCCAGTTCAACTCAAGTCCATGGGTCAGATGCTAGATGAAGTCCCCTTTAGACTCACCCAGCTTCCAGCCAATGAAGCAAAGGCAAAGCAGGAATCGGGAAAATCACAGGCCAGTAGGGGCAAGAGCATCTGGATGTAAGGTCAGCAGGAAGAGGGCAGGGCACTGCAGCTCCTATGATCAGCAGGCCGGCTCGGCCATGAATCCTAGAGATGCAGAATCAAGGTAAGCAGGATGGAGGGAGAGGGAAGGAAAGTTGTCCATGGCATCTCTCTAAATTGGGCACCTCCTCCAAGGAGAGGGCCTTATTGAGATTGAACTCTACCCATACTTTCACAGAGATGCATCAAACTGATATAAAATCGAACCATCATAGGGACACACGGAAAGATTATTCTCAGAAATATCAGAACATGGATCCTTGACATGCCATTGAGTTACTTCAGCCAACAACACTACCACTCACATCTGAAGAGTTTAATCCATCATTAGTAAAGCCATTGTCCCCTCCACCTGCACTTGAGCTTAGCCCAACTTTCCCTGCTGATAGGGAACCTCGAGTTGTATCTGGAGCATTCCCTGCAGCAGATGCCTTGCAAGATAATGCTGACACTTGCTGGGAAACACCTTCGACACTCATGCCTGCTTCGACACTGCCTCTAAACTTGTCTCAGTAATCCCAAAGGTGACCTCCAAATATTGATCCAGAAAGAGCTGTGCTATCCTCTTAAAGGACTGCTAGCATTTTCTAGTATGTACAGGCAGAGACCCGAGGAATGTGTGCGGGAGTGAGATGATGATGCAAGGAGCGAACGGTTGCATCAGTCTGAATGTGTTGACGTGGACCAACTAAGCACTGATCCTTCAGTCAGTGTTTCAGCACCAGACGTTAGGACAGAATCTAATAGTTTATCTGTTTGGTTTACTGAAGCAAAGCTTCTGCAGTGGCTTAGAGCAAGTTAAGTTGAAGTACCAGACCTAGCTTGGTATACTTTAGAGGATTAAGGGAATGGGCGTGTTTCAGGGCAGACCCATAGACTCACAAATGGAATGCACTGAGGACACACCTTTTCTCTCAGTGGGAAACAAATTTCTGAAGGGATCATAAGTATCTCTAAAGACTGCTGTGATTGATATTTTATTTTGAGCCAGTTTTGACAGTGGAAAATACCCTAATTAAGACGTTTGCACATAACATGGCTGATTGGGTCCCATGGTAGTAGGCGGTAAGCAGTAGCATTTAACAGAGACAAGGTGGGTGTGGTTGCCAAATGGTTAGCAGAGTCAAAGTAGTAACAGAATAGCCTGATTTGTATGGCATTGGATACCTAAGCAGAGTGTCCCTAGGAGTGAAATAAATGAGAAACCTACCAAATCTATCATTGATCTGTACAAGTTGAAAAATTCTAGGCCAGTTGAATAGCAGTCTAATTCAAATAGCCAGATATAGAGTCGCAAATGCTCGATCAATTCCCAAAAATTGAGCCAGTTCACAAACCCTTCATTTACGGGGAAGCCAGGTCCCTTTGAGGAAGGCACCCACTACACTAATAAAAAAAATGCATAGTTAGCCTTTCTCCCAGGCCTGCCCAGTGGAAACTGCGCCTTTTATAAGTGACAATTCATTGGAGAAAGGAAATAATCAGACGTTGGGGATGGTTACTGGACATTGGCTCCAAACTGACATTAATCTAAGTGACCCTAAATTTTAAGGTCCCACAATCAGACTAGGAGCATATAAAGGTCAAGTTATAATGGAGTCTTAGCTCAGGTTGATCTCACAGGGGATCCAGTATGAGCCCAAACCTATCCTATAGTAATTTCCCTGTTCTAGAACACATAAATGGAATAGACAGACTCACTGACTGCCAGTACCCCATATGGCTACCTGACTCTAGAACATGGACTACTATGGCAGGGGCAGGAGTGGAAGCTAGTAAAGCTACCTCTACTTAGGAAAATGGTAAAGCCAACGCAATTATGTTTTCCTGGAGGGATTGCAAAGATCAGGGTGCAAAGATTGCACCATCAAGGAATTGAAGAATATAGGGCTGGAGACCATTACTTCCGAACTGAGCTGTTGTCTATGGGGTGACTAGCAAACTCTAGACCTATGTGGTTTGTAAGGGTCCAGGTATAAGCTGTGCTTACACACACACAAGCACCAGCAGCGGTTAAGCCAGTTTTTAGTGTGGGGTTTTTTAATCACTTTATTAGGGGCTCTTACATCTCTTTTATAACAATCCATACATCAGTGGAGTCAAGCATATTTGTACATATGTTGCCATCATCATTTTCAAAACATTTTCTTTCTACTTGAGCCCTTGATATCAGCTCCTTTTTTCCCTCCCTCACCCACCCTCCCACCCTCAAGACCCTTGATAAATTATTATCGTTTTCCTATCTTACACCATCTTCTGTCTCCCTTCACCCACATTGCTGTTGTTTGTCCCCCTCAGGGTGTGGGGGTTATGTCTACATCATCATTGTAATCAATTCTCTGTTTCTCCCCCTTCTCCCCCTACATTCCCCCTAAGTGGCCTACGCTGATAGTATTGCTACTCCCATTACTGTTCCTGATGTGTTTATCTGTCCTGGATCCCGTGTGACAAGAGCTCTTATCTGTACCATCTGGTCTAGCTAGATTTGTAAGCTAGAACTGGGATTTGTAAAGTAGAAGTGGGGTCATGATAGGTGGGTGGGGTAGGGTGCGGGAAGCACTAAAGAACTAAAGAAATGTGTGTCTCGTTGGTGCTGTACTGCACTCTGGCTGACTTGTCCCTCCTGTGAGGGATGTCCAATTGTCTACAGATGGGCTTTGAGTCTCCATCCGACTCCCTTCATTCACATCATATGATGGTTTGGGGTCTCCTGATGTCTGATACTGTTAGATTCCTCAGGTGGAAATACCTGGGTCATTGGCTTCCCATGAGAATGAATTCACACCGAAGCCTGGTTTGTGATCCAAGTGAATTTTTATAAAGGATAGAAGTGTAAAGGTGAAACTGAGGTACAGGGAGGAAGACAGACATAACTGACAGGACAAGGAAAGCAGAAACAGAAATAGCTTTATTAGGTGGGGCAGTAGGGCGGCTCCTGGGGCTCCCTGCCGAGGTTTCGTGACCTAGGCGGACAGGTCAGGGAAGTCCCATTCAGCAGCTGGGGGCGAGGGTTTTTACAGGGGTAGTGAGGAATGTATGGCAATTAGCATATGGGGTCTGGAGACCTGGAGAATTGCTTGTCATCTCCTTGCAATTCTGACTTTTCAGGGCCCTCCACTGGGAGGCGTGGTTGACAGTACTGGTTGACTCCATTGACTCAATTAAGCTCACCTGGCCTAGATTGAGGTCCTCCCAAGAGTACTGGCTTCGTCTCAACTGCCTGAATTTATTCATGCCATCCAGCCTGGAGCAGCTTCCCACAGTCTGTAAGGGTGGAGGGAGGCCTTGGCAGGTAGAGGTAGAGGTTTCTGCCTCTAGCTCCCTAACACTTTCTGATCCCATCTACACCTTGTGATCACACAGGCTGGGCAACAATTTTATTAGAGCATAGATAGAATCATTTCCAAAGAAAGTATGTGAGTCCTTCTGGCATGGTGAAAAGGATACCTTAAGCATAGATAAAATATGCTTTGCTCCCGGAATGTAGTGGGGGCCCCTTTCACAAATTAAGAAGGGTCATTCATTGTCTAGGGGAAGACTCCTAGTTTCTAAAAGACAGTTTTAAAGGGGAGGAGTTTGCCACTCCACAGATGTACAATTAGCTTTCTAATTAGTTATTTAGACCACCCTTGAGGCTCTTTAAATTACAATCTCAGCTTTTGTCTCTGGATCAGTGTGCTGTCAGATTTATCTCCAACAGCACTGCTGTGTGAGGACATTCATTAGGGTCTAGCTTCAAGGTTGACCTGCTTACTAACCTGTTCTCACAAGGTCTTCTGTTAATTCCCATATTGCAGGCAGAAAATGCCTCTTCTGTCCTTGTCAATTTGGTCAGTGCAAAAAACAGATGGATCTTTGAGAATGGCAGGGGGTGCCTGGAAACTTATCCAGGTGGTGACTCCAATTGCAGCTACTGTCCCAGAAATGGTTTTATTGCTTGAGTAGATTAATATCTCTTCTAGTATCTGATAGCAGCTACTAATTGGGCAAATGTGTTTTTCTCAATTCCAGTTTTAAAGGAGCAGCACAAGCAGTTTGCCTTTAGCTGTTGTGGCAGTTAGATGTTATGTCAACGTGACCCTGTGGGAAACTGTAGCACTAGTCCCACCTATCAAACAGGTTACAGCCTGATGACTCCTCCTAGGGGATATGAACTTTCAAATAAGAAAGACAATGAGAGCAGCAAGAGGAGATAAGCAGCACTTGAGAGGGGATTGAGGGGCAGCTGGGAGGAGGAGGATGACCAAGCAGCACACACTGCAGAGAACAGCGCAAAAGAGTTACTGAAAGGGATAGCACTTCCAGACCACAGGATTGTCACCATAAAGATAGGTAGACACAAATAGACTACAACGAGAGAGCAGAAACACCAGCCAATTAGAACCGCTTAGGGCATCTCCTCGGCCGCCTGAGGGGAGATTCCCGGGTCTTTGAATTGGGAAGCTAGCTGAGGGGGTGGGGGGTACGTGCCAGTGGGGTGTGATGGAGCAAAAGGATCATAATTCGAAGTGACCAGACTGGGACCAGGGAAAATAAAAATATAAATTTCTTTGGCTTCCTGCCAAGACCAGAAGACTGCCAGTGGAGATCCCCCATCTAGGACTCACTCCTAGTAGTGGGTACTTCACAGCTTACTGAGCCTCACAGGGCTGAGAACAGGGCAGCTGAAAGCAGGTGTTAAGTGATTAACACCAAGAGCTCCAGCCCCCTCCTGAGGTACCACTCAGCACAACCCCTGATCGGAAGACACCCCAAAGGCCTGGTACCTTAAATAATTGGGCCACTCTGAGGATTTATTTTCATATTACTTGTTACACATACCTGGATTGCATACACCTGACTCATTGACTAAGTATTTGCATCACAAAACAAGAAGCTGGAGCAGGTTTGGCAGGCAGAACAGGTTTTACAAGCCCAGGCAAGGAATTTATATAAGGGAGTTTATATATATCATTTGTATGATATATTACTTTACGTTTTTTCCTTCCGATCTCATTGGTTTATTTCCTAGACCCCTAACACCCCATCTACCTACTAGTTCGCACCCACAACAGAGACTAAGCTCTGTGTGAAGCTTAGTGTCCCGGACAAACATACATTAACAGCTCTCCTGCATCTTATGCTAGTATGATTTTTCCTATTACTATTATTAAAACTTTCATCTCTTACCCCTTTTCTTTCATTTTCCTTTCTTCAGTCTAAATATCCAAAGTTTTACTTCATAACATCATTAACCTGTCTTTTCGTTTCACTGTACTGATCATCAAAATTTTTCTTACATTTTCAGACTCATAAAACCAAAGACTAATACTACTATCACAATATTTAAAATTGTTTTTGCTCTCAAATACTAGTACCCATTGATCCATCGTTGCAAATGAGGCATTTCAGGGCCAAATACCCCTTCCTTTAACCTACTATATAACACTACCTGATCCTCCACCCTCTTTTTTAACCTACTGCTTCCTTCACTCTCCCAACACTCATAACATTTCCTCCGCAAATTTCATATGACTCCCTTAACACATAAATTAGCAACCTCCCTCAGACACTTAATACAAACTATCCATTAGCCCTCTACTGCACCACCTAATAGAGTTAACCAGTTCCAAATAACATCGCCTACATAACACTCCCAATAGACTCCAAGATGACAAGGAAACAACAGAAGATATTAGTCACACACACACACACACACACACACACACAAAACAAGAGAAACATAAACAAATAACCAAATAGCAATCAGACTTAAATGTAATACCTGAAACTGTACAAGTTATGGATTTCCCAGAAAAAGAATGTAAAGAATGATGTTTGTGCTCATGCAACAGCTGAAAGAAATCTGAAAGGAAAAATAAAACAATAGAAAAGCTATAACCTCATTAGAGAAACAAACAGAAACACAAAAATCAAACACTACAATAAATAGCAGAATTACAAAGCAGGGGTGTCAAACTCAATTAAAAAGCGGGCCATTTGGTGCAACAGGCAAGATTCACATGGGCCACATCACATTTACAAATTTTGTTCAATTTCTATTTTGAAGTGAGGATTCAGGAATATGGATAGGATAATTAAAATACTATAATAGCTTTTATTTAAATATTTATTTTATTTAATGTATTTATAAAAGTAAAATTATTGTTTTACCCTTAACTTGACAGTGCTTTCCTTCTACTAGTTTTCACTACGTCTTATGTTGTGACCGGAAAATATAACAAGGTAACTAATAAAAAACACCAAGATTTGGGCAGCTGACAAACGTGATGCACAATTGTAATGGCTTCCCTCTAAAAATGTTCACTAGCACTGCTGCTAGGTATGATCATAACAGCACAACCCAGAGTGCTATTTTTCACCTTTTCACTATTGGGATCTCTTTACATTATGTGACACTGAGAGTGGCAGACAGATCGCTTCCAATCATCACTGGAACTAGGTCAGTGCATTTATACACATCCACAGGCCCCCCAGAAAGCACTGGGCCACATGTATACTCATCTTCAGATAAAGGGTTAACGAGGGAATTGTGTGTACGGTATTGCCTCGATCTCCCCTAAGTGCTATTTTCTTCATAACAATTTTTTCTATTTTCATTTTATTTCAGAGCATCGCAGGCCACAAAAAAAGCTCCTCAGGGGCTACATGCGGCCGACAGGGCCAGTTTGACACCCCTGCTATAAAGGAAAAGCGGGAGGCTGTAAAAAAAATAGAGATAGAGAATTGAAGAGATAGAAACCCAAATTAGTGAACTGAAAGACAAATCTATAGATTCCAATCTAAAGGAAGGACAAATAACCAAAAAATGCAAAAGAGACTGAGAAAAGCTTGATAATAATGTGGGACACCATTAAGAGGAACAACCTGCATCTTGTAGGAATTCCCAAAGAGGAAGAAACAAACAAAGTTACATCCACACAGAGAATAGTCCAAGAGCGCCAGCCAAAGAACTTTGCTCAATGTCTAAAAGAGAAAAAGACGATTGTTTAGGAAGCCAAAAGAACCCCAGCCAGGAGAGATTCTAAAAGGCAAACTCCACGGCATATTGTAGTCAAGATGTCGAACATCAGAACGGAAACAACAAACAATCTAAAAGCACCTAGAGAAAAAGATCAATTACACACAAAGGTTCAGCAACTAAATATGGTGGTATAATACAATTATTTCAAGACAAGAAAAGCCAAAAGCAAGACCACCATTACAAAAAATACTCAATGAAGTACTGTGGCCAAAAAAACCAACAGCAACAACACACAAACCTGAAACCAACATTCAAGACAATTCCTCACAAAAACCAGCACACACAGAACAACACCCAGAGCAAGGGAACGACACAGGAAGAACAAAGAAACTGAACACAATACACATCCAAACACACAACACACGCATATATAAACCAAAATGGTGGAAACAAATACACATACATGTCAATAATTTCACTGAATGTTAATGTACTAAATACACCAGTACAGAGACAGAGAGAAGCTGAATGGATAAGAAAGCAAGCCCCATCAATATGCTGCCTACAAGAAAAACACCTCACAAACAGAGACTTGAAGACATTAAAAATCAGAGGTGGAACAAAAGCATACCCAGCAAACAGCAACAAAACTCAGCAGGGGTAACAATATTAATCTCCAAGAAGATAAACTTCAAGGTAAACAACATAACGAGAAAAGATTGAATACTACATAATGATAAAGGGAAAAATAGCTCAGAAAACCATAACTATAATAGTCATCTATGCACTCAATGAAATACCTTTGAAATACATCAGATCCTCATAGAATTGAAAAAGGACCAAGACACATCGACAATAAGAACAGAAGACTTCAATACACCACTCTCAAAGAAAAAAAAATGTCAAGAAAAAAGGCAATGAAGACCAAAAAAAGTTTAATAACACAATCAATAAAAACTATCTTGGATGTATGAGCCCCTAATAAAATGTTTTTTAAAAAAACTATCTTGGAGGGAAGATGGTGACTGAGTAACACATACCAGAGGGACTCCACAGAAATCAACCCAGGAGAGCTACTAAGAGGGAAATTCAACACTGCTGGGTCGCAGGAGGCGCATCATAAAGATAAGTAGGCACAGATCCACAAGGTTTGAAGGGACTGGTGGGCCCTCAAAGTTTAGTATTAAGGTAGTAGATAGACATTGGGCCTCCATTCAAGTACTGCCTCAATGCAACACTGTGTTCTATTAAACTGGCATTCCATGATGCTCACCTTCCCAACACAATCGATGAAGACAAATGAGTGCATAAGCAAATGTGGTGAAGAAAACTGATGGTGGCAAAAGATATAGTGTCTAAGGTCTTAAAGGCTCAAGGTAAACAAGCGACCATGTAGCTGAGGAGCAACAAAGCCCACATGGAAGAAGCACACCAGCCTGTGGGATTATGAGGTGTCAAAGGGATGAGGTAGGAGCCATCAAAGAACAAAAAATATTATCATTGTGAACGAGGGGGGTGCAGATTAGGGAACCAAGAGAGACTCATCTGTAGACAACTGGACATCCCCTTACAGAAGGGTTGGGGGGTGGGGCGAGACAGCCAATCAGGATGCATTGTAGCAACAATGAAACTTACAACTTTCTTCTAGTTCTTTAATGCTTCCTTCCCCACCACTATCATGATCCCAATTCTAATTTACAAATCTGGCTAGATGAGAGGATGTACACTGGTACAGATAGGAACTGGAAAAACAGGGAATCCAGGACAGATGATCCCTTCAGGACCAGTGGTGAGAGTGGGGATACCAGGAGGGTGGAAGTAGGGGGGGTGGAGGGGAAACCGATTACAAGGATGTACATATAACCTCCTCCCTGGGGAATGGACAACAGAAAAGTTGGTGGAGGGCGATGTTGGACAGTGCAAGATATTACAAAATAATACATTGCCAAGGGTTAATGAGAGAGAGGGCAGCGACGGGTGGGGGGGGGGGAATGAGGAGCTGATGCCAAGGGCTTAAGTGGAGAGCAAATGTTTTGAGAATGATGTGGGCAACGAATGTACAAATGTGCTTGACACAATTGATGTGCTATGGATTGTGATAAGAGTTGTATGAGCCCCCAATAAAATGATTTAAAAAAATAAAGATTTATTTGAACATAAAAAATAGATATAACTGATGGCATATATTCAATCTTGTTTTGTTAGGTGCCACCCAGTCAGTTCAGACTCGGTGACCCTATCGGCAACATAAGGAAACAGTGCTTGTTTCTTGTGTCATCCTTACACACGTTTTCTCTTTGAGCCTATGATTTCAGTCATGTCAATCCATCTTTTTTGCTGTGCCTTTTCTGTAACAAGCATTCTTTCAGGGACTGGTCTCTCCTGAAAACCTGTCCAATGTCCAACATCTTGCCATCCTTGTATCTAAGGAGCATTCCGGCTGTACTTCTTCCAAGACAGATTTGTTGTTGTTTTTTGGCAGTCCAATTACTTCCAATATTTTTCACAAGCACCATAATTCAAATACATCGATTCTACATTGATCTTCCTTAATCAATGTCCAATTTTTACATGTGAATGAGATGATTAAAAATGCCATGGCCCCCAAAAGACTGGACTGGAAAACGCTCCTAAGGGCCAGCAAACGATCCCTGAACTAACTACAAGCTTTTCTCTTGTGAACTGTTTTGTTCTGTTCTTTGTCAGTGGTTTGTTTTTGTTGCCTGGTTGTATATTGTTGCTTTGTTTTCCTCTGTCTTGTTTTCGTGCATGTTAGTGTCTCCACAGGTCTGTCTGAATAGGACAGGCTGGATGAACTATCTGGAGGAAAAACAACGGGACCGACAGTTCCGGGGGGACTTGGGGTGGGGGGGTAGAGGGGTATAAGGAAGTGGTGTTAACAAACCCAGGGACAAGGGAAAAACATGGGACCCCAAATGGTAGAGAAGGGGGAGTGGCAGGCCTGGTGGGAAATGATCAAGGGTAAGGTTGATTAGAGAAGAGGTATACTCTAGCCCAGGTGGCGATGAAGCATGGTAGTAGGGCAGGAGGAAGGTCAAGGGAGATGGAGGAAAGAGCTAGGAGTCAAAGGGCATTCATGGAGGTCTAGACAAAGACATGTACATGCAAATATATATAGGAGGATGGGGAAATAGATCTATGTGTCTATATTTATAGGTCAAGTATTAAGGTGGCGGAAGGACCTTGGGCCTCTACTCAAACACTCCCTCAATGTATGAATACCTTCTTTTATTAAATTGGAACTCTATGATGCTCACTCTCCCAACACAACGGCTGGAGCCAAAGTGGGTGAACAAGTAAATGTGGTGAAGAAAGCTGATGGTGCCCGGCTATCAAAAGAGATAGTGTCTGGGGTCTTAAAGGCTTGAAGGTGAACAAGCGGCCATCTAGCTCAGAAGCAAATAAGCCCACATGGAAGAAGCACATCGGCCAGTGCGATCCCGAGGTGCCCAAGGGACCAGGTATAAGGCATCATGCAAAAAAAAAAAAAAGATATAAGTGTGTGTATGTATGTGTATATATGTGTATATGTATATATGTATGTATATATGTATATATATATATATCATAATAAATGAAGGGGGAAGTGCAGAGTGGAGACCCAAGGCCCAAGTGTCGACCAATGGAGATCCCCTCATAGAGGGGTTTAGGAGAGGAGATGGGTTAATTAGGGTGTGAGGTAGTATCGATGAAGAACACAACTTTCCCCCAGATCCTGGATGCTTCCTCCCCCCAACTACCATGATCCGAATTCTACCTTGCAGGGCTGGATAGGACAGAGGCTGTACACGGGTACATATGAGGGTTGGAGGTACAGGGAATCCAGGGTGGATGATACCTTCAGGACCAAGGGTGTGAGGGACGATGCTGGGAGAGTGGAGGGTGAGTGGGTTGGAAAGGGGGAACTGATTACAAGGATCCACATGTGACCTCTTCCCTGGGAGAGGGACAGCAGAGAAGGGGGGAAGGGAGGCTCTGGATAGGGCAAGATATGACAAAATAACGAGGTATAAATTACCAAGGGCATACGAGGGAGGGGGAATGGGGAAGGAGGGGGGTGGAAAGAAGAGGACCTGATGCAAGGGGCTTAAGTGGAGAGCAAATGCCTTGAGAATGATTGGGGCAGGGAATGTATGGATGTGCTTTATACAATTGATGTATGTATATGTATGGATTGTGGTAAGAGTTGCTTGAGTCCCTAATAAAATGTAAAAGAAGAAAAGAGAAAAAAATGATTAGGGCAAAGACTGTACAGATGTGCTTTATACAATTGATGTATGTATATGTATGAACTGTGAAAAGAATTGTATCAGCCCCAATAAATTGTTAAAATAAAAAATTTTTTTTAAAAAAGCAAAAAAAAAGATGTAAGTGTGTGTATGTATGTGTATATATGTGTATATATATGTGTATATATGTATATATATGCCATATTAAATGAAGGGGGAAGTGCAGAGTGGAGACCCAAGGCCCAAGTGTCGGCCAATGGAAATCCCCTCATAGAGGCGTTTAGGCGAGGAGATGGTTTAATTAGGGTGTGAGGTAGTACCGATGAAGAACACAGCTTTCCCCCAGATCCTGGATGCTTCCTCACCCCAACTACCATGATCTGAATTCTACCTTGCAGGCCTGGATAGGACAGAGGCTGTACACTGCTACATATGAGGGCTGGAGGCACAGGGAATCCAGGGTGGATGATACCTTCAGGACCAAGGGTGTGAGGGACGATGCTGGGAGAGTGGAGGGTGAGTGGGTTGGAAAGGGGGAACTGATTACAAGGATCCACATGTGACCTCTTCCCTGGGAGAGGGACAGCAGAGAAGGGGGGAAGGGAGACTCCTGATAGGGTAAGATATGACAAAATAACGATGTATAAATTAGCAAGGGCACATGAGGCAGGGGAGAAAGGGGAGGGAGGGGGGAAAAAAAGAGGACCTGATGCAAGGGGCTTAAGTGGAGAGCAAATGCCTTGAGAATGATTGGGGCAGGGAATGTATGGATGTGCTTTATACAATTGATGTATGTATATGTATGGATGGTTATAAGAGTTGTATGAGTCCCTAATAAAATTTAAAAAAAGAAAAAAAAATGCCACGGCATGGTCAGGTGCAACTTGGTACTCAAAATATTCAGTTACCCAAATACATGTCTTCTGATCTCTTTGACTGCTGCATCCATGAGCATTGATTGTGGATCCAATCAAGACAAAATCCTTGACAACTTCAAACTTTTCTCCATTTATCATGCTGTTACCTACTGGTCCAGTTGTATTTTGGTTTACCTTATAGAGTAGTAACCCATACTGAAGGCTGCAATCCTTGACCTTCATCAGCAAGTGCTTCCATTTCTCTTCATTTTCAGCAAGCAAGGTTGTGACATCCGCATATTGCAGTTTGTTAATATGCCTTCCTCCAATTCTGGTGTCACATTCTTCATATAATCGAACTAATCATACAGATTGAGTAAGTATGGTAAGACAGTATAAACCTGACTAACACCTTTCATGATTTTAAACTATGCAGTATTCCCATGTTTGATAAATTACAGAATGGAGACATAGGTACATAGGTAGAAATTTTCAATTTCTGTATCACTAGCTTGAATGGTTGGTATGTAAATTTGAATAATCACAATTGTTTGGATTTCCTTATATGAGGATAGATTTTGCATCACAGACAGCATTATACTCTAGATCTTGAAATGTCCTTTTTGACAATGCATGAAACACTATTCCTCTTGAATCTATCATTCTCAGCAAGCTACATTTAGATTCAGAATGGCCAATGCTAGTCCATTTTGGTTCACTAACACCACGAATATCTATTTCTGTCTTCCATTTCATTTTTTACAACTCTCAATTTTCCTAAATCCCTACATTCTAAGTTCCATTACTGTATATACTCAAGTATATGACCTGAATATCTGCCGAAGCACCTAATTTTACCACAAAAATTACATTAAAATGTGCTGAAAAACGTGGCTTACCCACATGGAAGAAGCACACCGGCCAGTGCGATCACGAGGTGCCAAGGGACCAGGTATAAGGCATCATGCAAAAAAAAACAAACAACGATATAAGTGTGTGTATGTATGTGTATATATGTGTATATGTATATGTATATATATACCATATTAAATGAAGGGGGAAGTGCAGAGTGGAGACCCAAGGCCCAAGTGTCGGCCAATGGAGATCCCCTCATAGAGGCGTTTAGGAGAGGAGATGGGTTAATTAGGGTGCGAGGTAGTACCGATGAAGAACACAGCTTTCCCCCAGATCCTGGATGCTTCCCCCCCCCCCCCAACTACCATGATCCAAATTCTAACTTGCAGGCCTGGATAGGACAGAGGCTGTACACTGGTACATATGAGGGCTGGAGGTACAGGGAATCCAGGGTGGATGATACCTTCAGGACCAAGGGTGTGAGGGACGATGCTGGGAGAGTGGAGGGTGAGTGGGTTGGAAAGGGGGAACTGATTACAAGGATCCACATGTGACCTCTTCCCTGGGAGAGGGACAGCAGAGAAGGGGGGAAGGGAGACTCCGGATAGGGCAAGATATGACAAAATAACGATGTATAAATTACCAAGGGCACATGAGGGAGGGGAGAAAGGGGAGGGAGGGGGAAAAAAAAAGAGGACCTGATGCAAGGGGCTTAAGTGGAGAGCAAATGCCTTGAGAATGATTGGGGCAGGGAATGTATGGATGTGCTTTATACAATTGATGTATGTATATGTATGGATGGTGATAAGAGTTGTATGAGTCCCTAATAAAATGTAAAAAAAGAAAAGAGGAGAAAAAATGATTAGGGCAAAGACTGTACAGATGTGCTTTATACAATTGATTTATGTATATGTATGAACTGTGATAAGAATTGTATGAGCCCCTAATAAATTGTTAAAATTAAAAAACAAAAAACGTGGCTTACACTCAACATATATGGTAATTGGTGTTTTCAGCTATCTCTTCTCCTTTTGAGTCATGTCCCATCAGTAAATGAAGGTCCTGAAGGCTTTACTCATGTAGGGTGTATTCCACCCACATCACAATAGACTCTACTTTGTGAAGGCAGTTCTCCTGGAGTCATACTGAGTGTCTTCTGGACTGAAGGCTCATCTTCTGGCACCATCTCTGACAATGTTGTTTCTACTCTTAAGGTTTTCTGTATCTGATTCACTCTGTTTGTCTCCCTGTGAGACATTCCTGTTGACAAGCCACTGGGAGCTACACTGATGGAGCCAGGGCCCTGGAGATGGAGCAGTCATATGGAGACCCATGACATCGCTCAGATGCTTCCACCACCACTGGATCCGGATTTTTCACCCACTGGCCTGTGATTTTCCTCATTCAACATCATTGCATGTGTTGCTTGAGTCTGAAGAGGAATTTATAGACTGGTATTGGACATATGGACTAATATCAGACTTATGGACTTGATCTGGACTGGGCAGGGATGTTTTCTCAATATACAGTTGCTCTTTTATATAAAGTTCTTTTTTATACACGAGTGTCTCCCTGGATCTCTCTACCTGGACTAACACACACAACCACCACAGTAAACCTGAGTCATGAATATCCCCGGGAGAAGCAGCTAGATTATGGGCCCCAAATGAACTCTAGCTCCAGCCCAAGAATAGTCAGTTCTGAAAACATGGCCCTGCTCAATACTCACTCACATGAAAAGATCACTGAAGAGTGTCCTACGCATTGTGGTGAGAAAGCAGATGGTGCCTGGCTCTCAAGTGGAATCGTGTTTGTGGTTTTAAGGTGTGTATTCAAATAAAAAGCCATCTAAGTAAGGAGTCCACTAAGCCAACATGGAAGAAAACCAGCTCGTATGAGTCAAAGATGACAATAAACTCAAATATGATGAAAGAAGTAATATCAGACCTAAAATTATGAACACCCAATTTGTGGAAGGCTATGGAGGACAGTGGGAGCCCAAAATCCATCTGCAGAATATCAAGACAAATTAAGCCACTGGCAGATCTCTAGTTACAGGCAAAGGTCTGAAATACTTACTACCAAACAAAAATCATTGTCATCCTGATTATGCTGGATCAAACTTGGGATTTGATCAATTGACCTTCTAGATCCATCCTGAATTTGTTCTAGGTGTAAGGATCTCTTGCTTACTCCATGATAAAAACTTCTTCCCTGGCCTTTAAAATATTGATGGTGGTGGGTTAGGGGAAAAAAAAATGATGGTGGTGCTTTTTATTTGTCTTTATATATTATTGTCTTATCCATATCATTTTATTTTTTGTTATTATTTCTGTTGGATTTACCAGTTGAAGCACAGGAGTGGATAAATATAGTTAACTGATGAAAGGGTTTCTAGGAGATATAGGGGTGGGTGAGCAGGGATTGGGGAGGGTGAGGCTATTTCGGGAGTAAACAATGAAGGTGGGAGGGGGAGTGAGTACTAGGACTCAAGGTGATTACACAACTCAATTTAAAGATGATTTAACCATGGGAGTGGGGGGGTATAGAGAAAATATTCTGAAATTGTGGTAATGATTGTACAATTCTTCTTGATATGACTGAACTATTGAATTGTGTGAATGTGGATTAAAGAGAATTTCAAAACTTAAAGTACAATGCTTTCTGTAATATGAAAATATCTATATACCTACAAGGAAGCCCAATTAGTATGACTATTATTCTAATTTAAGAATAAAGAAATTGAATTCTACCAACTTCAGTCTGAACTGATCACAAATATAATCAAGATGCATTATTGATAATTGGAATGAGAGCTGGAACAAAGAGGGACAATAGTTTGAAACTATGGCTTCAGAGAAACAAAAGTTGCTGATTGCATGATAGAATTTTCTGAGATGGACTTAAATGCAATACCTTTTTCAACAACATAATGTGTACTTGGATAGACAGCATACAGAATGTATAGATAGGTCTCATACTGACTACCTCCATGGGAAGAGATGACAGAGAAGCTCAGTAATAGCAGCCAAAAGGCTGACTGTGAAACAGAACATCAATTGCTCACATAAAAGTTCAGGTTGATGTTGAAAATTAAAACATGCCCACAAAAGCCCCAATATGACCTTGCATATATCCCACCTCAATTTTATAGACACATCAAGAACAGCATTAAATATTAACAACACTGATGACAACTGATATGCTGTGGGATGAAATAAATGACAAGGTTATATAATAAGAAAGCAATATGCCAATAAAAAGAAAATAAAGCAGATATCAGAAGAGACCCTAAAACTTGCAGTTGATCATAGATCAACTGTAATAAATTTAAGAAATGAAGTTCACAGAAAATCACAAAGGGCAGATTAATGAGACAAAGTATCAAATATGCAGACTTGAAGTTAGAAAACCAAAAAGGAAGAACACACTCAACATATCTCATGCTGAAGGACTGAAAAAAAAAATCCAAGCCTTGAGTTAAACATTAAGGATTCCTATGGGCAAAATATTGAACAAAGCAGGAAGTACCCAAAGATGATGGGAAGAACACTCACTGTACTGAAAAGTACATTCAGCTATTTTAAGAGGTAACTTCTGATCAAAAACCAATGGTATTGAAGGAAGAAGTCCAAGCCCTATCAAAGGCATTCGCAAAAAATAAAGTTCCTGCAATTGGTCAATGGAAATGTTTCTTCAGCGAAGTAATATACAGGCTCGTCTATGCCTAAGAAATTTGGCACAAGGTTACAAGGCCAACTGAAAATCTGTGCCTACGTCAAAGAAAGGTGACACAACAGACTGCAGAAGTTATCAAACTTCTTATATTAATATCTGTTAAATCAACTTTTGCTGAAAAAAATTCATCAATGGTTACAATCAACAGAGTGCTGCCAGAAATTCAAGTCAGATTCAGGAGAGGATGTGGAACAAAGGATTTATCATTGATTATATGAGATGGATCTTGGCTGAACAAAGATAACAACTGTTGCTACTTGCGTTGTAAAGGTAACAGGGTACATAGATCATAACTATTGATCACATTTGGAAAAATGGGAATTCCTCAACCCTTGATCATCCCTGTACAAACCAAGTGGTATTTGAGGCATTCATTGGAATAGAACAATATGGGGCTGTTTAAAAGCAGCTAATATTCATGTCAGAGCTGCTTTCTTTCGCCATATTTAATCAAAATATATGGTGAAGTAATAATCTAAGAACATATGAAGACAGGCCCAGGATTGGAGAGAGTGTTTATTAACAACTTATAATATACAGATGACACCTCAACTGCTACAGGTGAGGACCTGAAACACTTGCTGATGAAGATCAAGGGTTGCAATCTTCAGTATGGAATACAACTCAATGCAAAGGAAACCAAAACCCTTATAATCAGTAGTCAACATTATGGTAAAGACTAATATTATCTAAAATGTCATTCTGCTTGGATTGACAAGCAATGCCCATGGAAGGAGCAGTCAAGAAAACAAACAGTATTGCACTGGACAAATCTGCTGCACAAGACATTTTAGTGTTGAAGAGCAAGGGAGTCACTTTGAGACTGAGACCTGTCTGACCCAAGAGAGTGTGGCATTTGGGCATTAAGACCAGAGAAGAATGGATACATTTGAATCATGGTATTGATGAAGAACAGTGAGAAGACCAGGGACAGGCAGAACAAGTATTCTAGAACAAATACAGCTAGAATGATCCTTAATGGTAAAGATGACAAGATTTCATTTCACATACTTTGAGCATATTGTCTCAAGATGTTGGACATCAGACTTGTTAAAATAGGGTAGTAAAAAAGATTCTCACAATGGACTGATAAAATGGTTACAAGTTCAAACCTAATTGTGAAGAGGCACAGGACGGTAGTATTTTGCTCTTTTGTACACTGGGTTGCTATGAGGAACCAACTAAATAGCACCTAAAAATGATCAGCTTAATGAGCTTGGTCTTCTCTTGATGAATGTTTCTTCTTGATTACATTTCATTGACTTACCTTCAATGCTACCTACTTCTGTAATCTTTTGGATTTTAATTTGCTGTGTTGGTATAATTTCTAATGTTTCATTTATTTTGTTATTGTAGTCGTCCCTGAATTTTCCCAAAGTTTTGTTTGCCTTGCAATATTCTCTATGTAAAATGCCCAATTATTAACTATTAGGAAGTTCCCATGACATTTCTTCCTTAGAAAGGGTTTCTAGATCTTTATTTTGGTGAATTGTTTCTTTGGGTGAAATGAAATTGAATTCTTCAGTGTACTGTAATGGTACTATTTGTACTTAATTGGTGATTATATGTTGTTAGGTGCTAAGCACCTGTCTCCTTATGGGTGTGACACAGAACGGGAATGACTATAATTCTCTGTTCACTGCGGAGTGCAGTTGAGAACAGATTTAGAAGATGTTGGCCACTATCATTAGTCAAAAAGTGGCCCCCACCTGTAGGTAGAACTCCTATGGTAAATGGGTGGGGGGAGGGGGAGGGCTGGGCACCTGGGCTGCCAGCTATTGATATGGGGCAGTTGTCAGCTCATTGTTCTGATCAAACCCTGTTCACAAAACTTCATAATGTTCAACAGCAATGGGTACAAGAAGAAAATCTTCCAATGTTGATTATAGTGATGATTTCACATTAAACACAAATTTCATAATGGATGTGCTGTAATGTCAGTTGAGAATTTACTAGTCTCGTGTCTTCATATTTAGATTTTATTCAGCTTCTTGTAGTCAGCATTCAAATAATCTCTCTATCCTCTCCTCTAAAACTGAGGGTCCCTGGATTTTCATTCGTGTTTTATTTGGTCTTTCACATATTTCTTGTACAGGATCTTGGTAGTGTGTCTGTTTGGGCCAGGTCCGGACCAGGCAGCCCCTTGCACCAGCCTCTCAAGAAGACAAATGACCTGCTGAACTTCAAAGCAGCTGCCTCCAGCATGTCACAAAGCTTACCCCCGGGCAGAACACAGACTCCCCCCCAGCGTGCCAGGAAGCAAGTTTGCTGAGAACAAGATGATTTATGGACAGGTCATCTCCTGCTCCGAAACTTGCAGCCGCAATACAAAGAACCTCCCTTCCCCTTACCGGCCCATATGCCTTTAAGCTCATATAATATGTATATATCCTGCCACCCTAGCACCATGCGCGACTTCCTTAACCTATTCTTGTTGGGTTGCGGAATCCATCTGGGAGTTCTTTTCCCTCAATAAAATCTTTCTCTTTCACTCATTTTTGTCTGAACCCTGCCTCTGTTCTGTGACTCTGTCTCAATCTCTCGGTGTCTATTTAATCTTGGCAGAAGTCCTTCTTGATTATCTTTTAGTTCTATTTCCACATGACTTTTTGGAAAAGCTTTACTCACTTACTTAACATTTCATCATTTCATAATTTAAAATATAGTAGAGATGACCAAAACTACAGCCCCAACAAACACTTATGGGGTTGCTGAGTTGAAAATCTTAAACAGCACCCAACATGCACAGCAACAATCTAATACTAAGTTTTTATTTAATTAAAGAACACTTCATCATTGTACCTGTTTACAGAATTAGTTTCGCATTCAACAATTCTTAATTTGTTTCTTTTGTGACATTAGTTGTAATCCCTTAAACATCCTTTTTGGGTTCCCATTTCACCCTCTTCCTGCCTTCTGAACTTGGCTTTTAGCAACATTTCTTCTCATATGATTGTCAGTATACTTTGTTCTCATGAGTCCTCACAAGTGTTACTATTTTACAGGTCTGTCCAGTATGGCATAAAAATGATCTCTGGGAATAGGTTCATTTTCAGGTTTGACGGATGTTTAAGGGTTATAGTCTTAGGGGGAGAGGGGATTCTCTACCTGTCTTTATCAGACCAGTGAAGCTGGTCTTTTCTCTCCTACTCTGTTCAGGATCTTCGATTTTTACTAGAGTGGTAGCCAGGAACCTTCCAGTTCTCCTCGTCTTAAGGTTAGAGAGGTTGTGGGATACAGAAAGGTTTTCCCCAGGTTGTCACAACCTTATTATGACACATGGTAAATGACTGTACACTTGGAAGTCAGCTGCTTAGAGGGTATCTTGTCACAGGTGTATCCCCAGTGTTTCCCCCTTCCTATTGTGTGTGTATTCCTAGCTCGTCCCCTTCCTGTCACGCATAAACCTATTGTACAGCCCCTTCCTGTTACGCATATGGTTACCTGTCACTAGGGGGCTTGAATGTCCTCAAAATGTATATACAGCATGATTAGAAATATGATACATTTTCTCTCTGTGTGTGGACCTGGCTGTTGAGATCATGGCCGTCCTGAAGGTGAGCAATTGTATACTTTATTTTGTCTGTTGTCTCTTTAATTTTACCCCTCAATTACACAACTGGACCCGTTTGATTGTGGGAGTTGGTACCCCTCAGGAGGTAGGAGTTCATGTGGTCCAATAGTTCTTTAACCTAATTGTTTGGGTCTTTGATTTCAACTCTTTTCCAAATGGAAAGAGACTAACAGTTGGAACTTAACTGGTCACCACGCAAGCTTATAAGACTCCCTATAACTGCTACTCATCCAAATAAAATGCAAAACATTCGGTTTAAAGACTGTTACACCAATTGACCTAGACAGTCTCCAAACTATGGTCTTTACCCTTCCAGTCCAGTGCCTCAGAACTTGAAGGTGTTTTTGGATATGAATAAGTTTTCATAACTTTGTACCCTGTATGCTCTATCACATACGTGGACATATTGACATATTTACAGTACAAATAAGTATATCAAAATAGTCCCTGCCACACAGGTATACATACTCCCACAGACCACCGGTTCAACTCATATCTACCTATATATATACATACACTTATAAATTATTATTTGCTTTCACTGTTATTTCAAAATGGTGATTGGTATCTTTAAAAGGCATTTGAATCCAAAAACACAAGTAAATAGATAATGAATGATTGACTACAAGCTAAGCAACTCTAAGAATTGCTGGCAGTTCCCAAAAGCTGAGAAAAACGATATACGGACCTCCCTTATTTCAGAGAGAGAACAAGGTGCTGTCAACACTTGCCTTCAGATTTCTGGCCTCCAGAACCGAGAATAAACTTCCCTTTGTTTTAAGCTACCTTGCTTATGGCATTTAGTTGTTGCTGATGCACAAGTTTATTGATAGTCATGTGCCAGGCTAGCCATTACTGTCTGCCTTCGCAAATCAGATGATAAACAATTGTGGTTACACATTAAATATAGCAAGAGGTCTTACACATCATCGTAACTTGCTTGTGTGAAACATTAATAAATATTCAAGAATCTTGGGCTTCTTGGCTTCACCAGGAATGCTACAGCATCCCTGCCGAATGTAAGACCCATGAGGGTCTGCCTTCTTCTTGTACAGCCAAATGCAACTGTGTTTGGGGGGAAAAGAGGAAAAAGACTCAAAGGTAATTAACAAACCACTAATATAAAATGTTATATATATGGATAGAGATTACTGCAAGGATGAGAATTCTTAGGATTCTAATAAATTCTTAGAAATGAGCACTAAAACTATGTAGTCAAGTAATTCTGGTTTTACATAAAGAATGCCTGTAATTTTAACAATTAAACAGTGGTGTCAGGTAGATGGAAAGATGTACAGATGTCTCCAAGAGCTGGACTCTGTCTAAATGTGAAGCTATGACAGCACATGTTCCAGAATTCCTTGTCTGATTAACTGTTCACACTTCCAACGAGGTAAAAAATGCTGAGGGAAAAAAGGGACACAGAAAAGAAATTATTGGAAAATAACCTCTTGGATTATATTTTACATCAATAAAAAACAAACTAATAGCTTATTTTAAAATTCCAACAGTGATAGATCATAATCAACTCAACAGCAACAAGTAGTTAATAAGGAATTAAGTTAACTTTACTATATTTATTGCTTTATTCAAATTTTGTTAAAGCTATTGGTATTTTAATCAGAATTACTTAAATGAATTGTATAGTTTAAATTAAATTCAATAAGAAACTTGTAAACACAGAAGTGGTTTTTTGCCCAAATTTAATAAACCCTGAATTTTCCAGGAGTGTAACTAGTATATATATTTTTTAAAAAAAGAAGAACTTATGAATTAAGGACATCAGGTATAATGAATAACTATACAGACAACTTACAACAAAGATACAAGAGATCTAGTAAAACTAGGTAATCTTGGAACCTTGAGCTTCAGAAGAAATTATAGAAAAGTGGACTGAAAACTAACTAGAAGATGAAGGGAAACAAAAGTGGTGCAAGAACAGACAGGTGAATTGTCAGCTAGCCTGACGCATTCCATCCAGACAGAAGCCTGGCACATTGGTAGCTGGCACTAAGAAAGGATCCTCACTTGTTTCCCACACCCTCCCGATATCACAATTGCCAGCCCCTACCTTCACCCATACACCAGACAGAGATATCCTTGTAAGTCCATTTCTGCTTGAAGACAAAGGTATGCCCTCATGGTTTAACATCCCCATGCCTAGAGATGGATTATCACCCCCATGCCCAGAAATGCTTGAGATTCTCCTCATAGCACTAGCAAAAAATACAATGCTGGATCCCTCGCTGCTCTTGGACACGTGGAAAGTTCCCCCATGATTAGCCATTCTGACCCAGCTGCTTCTCTACCAGAAAGATTCCCCTCAGCTATCACCTAAGCTGTAAAAACACCCTACTGGATCAGGTACGTGGACCACAGAAAACAGATAGGCCTGCCAAGCTCCATCTGGAATCAATATTCAACCCCCTAGAGGCTGTGACCTATACAAAAAGGTCCTCACCCCAAGTTTTCTCTTTGTTTTTCCTTTTCCTTCACTTCCTTTTATTTATTTTAATCACTTCTGCACTCTGCTTTCTTCTTTATTTCTGCTTCTACTTCTATTCTTTCCATTTTAATTTACTTTTCCAGTTCCCTTCCTTTCCTTTTTTATGTTTTGATTAGCTTCTCTTTTATTTTTCTCTACCTTGGTTTTTCACACACACACACACACACACACACACACACACACACACACACACTTCTAGTTATTAAATTCCTTTCACTTGCTCTTGTTTGTCCGCTGTCTCTTGCTGGTTTCTTTTTCAAAAATTATTTCTTCGTTGGCAATTTTTTTTTGTCCCTTCCTGTTCTACCTGACAGTGGACAGCAATCGCAGGCCTAGCCACCTCTATGACTGTAGTCATACCTATACAGTGACAGACACTACATACTCCTGTACCACCTGATCATCTTTACGTAAGTGAGACCACCAAACAAACCATTGCTAACTGTGCTATAATAACAACAAACAGTACCACACACATTCTCAAATTATCCTTTACAACAACCAGTAGATAGGTGGAGTGTCTGCAGTCTCAAGATACTAAGATCAATTAAACACAAAAACACTAATACTACAACATCTCAGTGGCAAAGGCAATTTAAGTTTATATGAAGAAACAAGACAGAACAGCTGAAGCACATGACCAATATAGAGCTAGAAGACCTTTTTTCAGGAAGAAAAGGCATTGAAATTACCTGATAAACTATTAAAAATTATACTTTTATACTATCAATGAACCGGGAGAAAGGAAAGATTGCGAAGCTAAAGAAAAACTGAACACACACACACACACACTTTAGAGTAATTCAGGAAAGCACTAAAATAACACATCAATTGAAACTAGAAACCGTATACCACAGCAAAGAGAAATTCAGAAGATTAATACTAAGATGAGAGAAACAGATAACGCATTAGAAGAGCAAAGGACTTTGCGAGTAGAAGGAGGCAGGGGAAGGGAGTGGTAAGCAAACAACGCCAAAGACAGGGGAACAACTAAGGAATTAAAATCAACAATGAGGAGGACATAGAGATCCTGGTGGTGTTGGGGTAACAGCAATTTAGCTGAGAAGAACTACTAAGGTGGAAGAAGGGTGAGTGTGATGGTGAGGTAGAAGAAAGGTAAAAAGAAACAGGAAAGATCTAGGAAGCAAAGCTATAGATAGAGGTATAAGCATAAGTGTGTACCTATGTAAATACATTAATTCATAAAAATAGAGGTATTGGTCTATGTACATCATATATGGCAAGACATTGATGTAGTAGATGGACGTTAGGTCTCTGCTCAGGGCCTGCCTTCAATACAAGAATACTTTGTTCTAAGAACCTGGCATGTTGTGATGCTCACCCTCCTGGCATGATCGGTGAAGACAAAATGGGTGCACAAGCAAATGTGGTAAAGAAAGCTGATGGATTGCCTGCAACAATGATGCAAAAATAGAGCGATACTGGGGATGGTTCAGGACTGGATGGGGTGTGCTCTCTTGTCTAGAGGGTCACTGTGAGGTGGAGCTGGTTCGACAGCACCCGACCACAACAACAACAGAAAACTAAGACTGGCTCTGACAAGTGTCAGATGCTGCTCACCCAGGCTTGGACATTAACTTTCCATCGCATTAAATGTAATCGCTTGGTGTCAGAGTTGGAGAAGCTGCTATTCATACTCTAGTGATCACGTGTTATGTGAGAAAATTACTTGTACATTTACTAGTTTGCTATTCATACCTTATTTCAGTTTAGCTTAATAACCCATTCCCTTGTTTTCTTTATCTCTGGGGAAAATAAGTATCACTAATTGGAGCAGGATATGTGAAAGTACTGCAAAAATAAAACACACCATGCTAATATTAAAAAAAAAAAAGAAAGCTGATGGTACCTCTTCTATCAAAAGATATAGCATCTGGGATCTGAAAGGCTTGAGGTTAAACAAGCAGCTGTCTAGCTGATAAACAAACCCACATGGAAGAAGCACACCAGCCTGTGTGATCATGAGATGGGATCAGGTAACAGGCATCAGAAGACCCAAAACACACACACACACCCCCCCCAAATCCATCTGTAGATAATGGAACATCTCCTTGCAAAAGGGTCACAAGGGATGAGTCAACTAGGATGCAGTATAACACCAATGAAATATACAATATTCCTCTGGTTCCTTGAGGTTCCTCACCCCCCACTACCATGACTCCAGTCCTGCCTTTCACTGCGGGCTAGACCAGAACATGTACACAGATACAGATAAGGAATAACAATGGAAGTAGTGATACCAGGAGGGCAGGAGAAAGGTGACTCCAATGATTGACACATAACCACACCCCCACCCCAGGGGGACGATCAACAGAAACCAAGGGTGATGGGAGAGAGTGGTTGGTTAAGATATGAAAATAATAATAATTTATAATTTATCAAGGGGTCAAGGTGGGGTGGGGAGGGAGGGGAAAAAGAGGGACTGATATTTTGACCCTGGCCTCTAAACCCCTGATAAGGCCTGACCGTGGCAGCCTGCTCTCTGCTGGCTCCTCTAAGCCCCATGTCCATCACATGGCTGGTTCATTTTCTGTCAGCGCCCACGTAACTGACATATCTCCCCCACTTGCCTGAAAAGACAGCCAGGAGATCACCTCGCTAGGGTTTGAGATCAACGGTGGCCCTCTCTCCTTTGGGGACTGCCTACACCAGCGGAGCTCTTAACACTGGTCTCACTTCATGCCCTGCCTTGCCCTAGGGGCTAACTGACCCTGGGGCACAGCAAGGCCAGTATCATCACAAGGGCATAAGGACTGCACCTCTTGGCCTCCTAGTACAATCCTGCCCCTTGAGAGTCCCTGGCGTCTAATAGTAAGGGCTCAAATAGAAAGTAAATGTTTAGAAAATAATCTTGGCAACATATGTACAAATATGCTTGATACAATTGATGTATTGATTGTTATAAGAGCTCTAAGAGCCCCTTTATTAGTCTAGGTACTTTGGAGAAGTAAATCTACAGCAACTTGTGTATAAGAGAGAGTTGTATGTAAAGGTTAAGTGCGCATCAAGAAAATATCCCAACCCAGTGCTGCCCAAGCCCACAAGTCCAACATTAACCCATTAGTCCAATAACAGTCCACAAAGTCCTGCTCCATCTCACAAAACAGACACAATGATGTCGACTGCAGAGGAAAGCTGAGTCAATGAATATGTAAGCATCTCAGCGCTGGCAGGGGTCTCCACATGGGTGCTCCAGCACCCAGGGCTGCATCGGGGTACGTTCATGTGGCTTCTCCCTGGGGATGTCTTGCAGGAAGTCTGTCTTGCAAGCTGAAGCAGGGAACTGCTAAAGCAGTTGCACCCTGGTGTGACCACAAAGCAAGAGACCCGAGAACTAGAAAGGTGAGGCTCACTGAGCCATTTATCCCTCTGCCCTTCAATTAACCCCACATGTGTTTATCGGCCAGGTTGGCACAATAAACTAACTGAGTCCCCAGTAGTATGGATCTTTTAATTTTAAAAAAGAGCAAATGGACTAGAATTGAATCAGAGAGAGTTCATCAGTGAGATTAAAGAAAATCTCTCAACCTAATTTGGTAAAGGAATAATTTTTAAAATAGACAAGAAAATCTAGAGAAAATCACAGAATTCTGTGGGACAACATCAAGTACATTATGTGTGATTGGACAAAAAAACAGGAAGAAACAAACAAAACAATCAAAAGAGCAGAGAGAAGGAAACTTCCTTAATATATCATGACATGGTAACAAATGTACTCATGAAGCTAAACAAACCAAAAGCAGGGCTGACTGAAATAAAATAATCATGACATATCATGATGAAAGTTACAAATGACAGGAATCCTGACAGCAATTGAGGAAAAATAAGTTACTTAAAAAGAGGAACTGAAAACAAAAATTGTCTTAGAAAAAGTGCATCCAGAAGGCTCTGTAGCAGAAAATGACGAGACTTGGTTTAATGTACTTTGGACATGTTGTCCAGGGAGACAGACCTTGGAGACGTGTCCCACGCATGATAAAAGTACCGGGTTTTAGAACCGAGGAAAACCTTCAACAAGATGGATTGACACAGTAGCTGCATCACTGGGCTCAAAGATAAGAACAATAGTGAGGACTGCACAGTATGGGGCAGGGTTTTGCTCTATTGTCCATAGGAACACTGAGTTGGAATAACTCCACAGCACCTTCCAATAACAGCAACAACACCACCATCTATCATACACGAACACACTGAAGCAGGAAAAGTAAACATACATATTGAAAAGAGAAACGAGTCATGCAATTAAAAACTCCCAATACATTCAAAGAAGAGTTGACACCAATTTTATTCAAACCATTGTAGGACATAATAAAAATGGAAAGTCCCCAAATTCATTTTATGAAACTTGTAAAATCATTATACCCAAATCAGACAGAAACATAGCCAGGAAAGAAAATAATACAGCAATATCCCTTATGAACATAAATGTAAAAATATCTCAACAAAACCCTACCTAATAAAGCCAACAATAAATATCTCAGTAAAGTAAATCATCATGACCAACATGAATTCATAACAAGGGTGCAATGATGGATACATATTAGAAAAACAATCAATGTTATCCACTATATAAACAAAACAACAGGAAAGAACTTTATAACCATATTAGAAAAATTCAAATCCTACAATCCTGAGAAGAAAATGGGACCGACGGTTCCAGGGGATAATAGAAAGGGAGAGCTAGGGAAGGGGGAGGGGAGCCAACAGACCCACGGACAGGGAACAAGAGATCTAAAATTGATGGAGAGGAAGGTGTAGAATGCCTGGTGGGGTTAGATCAAGTGCAATGTAGCTGAAAGAGGAATTACTGAGAGCCAAATGAAGGTCAAACATGATAGTGGGACAGGAGGAAAGTAAAGGGAAATAGAGGAGGAAAGGAGGCAAAAGACATTTTTTTTTACATTTTATTAGGGGCTCATACAACTCTTATCACAATCCATACAAATACATACATAAATTGTATAAAGCACACCCCTACATTCTTTGCCCTAATCATTTTCAAAGCATTTGCTCTCCACTTAAGCCCTTTGCATCAGGTCCTCTTTTTTTCCCCCTCCCTTACCGGTCCCCCCTCCCTCATGAGCCTTTGATAATTTATAGATTGTTATTTTGTCATATCTTTCACTATCCGGAGGCTCCCTTCCTCCCTTTCTCTGCCGTCCATCTCCCAGGGAGGAGGTCACATGTGGATCCTTGTAATCGGTTCCCCCTTTCCAACCCACTCACCCTCACTCTCCTAGTATCACCCCTCAGACCCCTGGTCCTGAAGGTATCATCCACCCTGGATTCCCTGTGTCTCCAGCTCCCATATGCACCAGTGAACATACAACCTCTACCCTATCCAGTCCTGCAAGGTAGAATTCGGATCATGGTAGTTGGGGGAAGGAAGTATCCAGGATCTGGGGGAAAGCTGTGTTCTTCATCGGTACTACATCGCACCCTGACTGACCCATCTCCTCTCCTACACCCCTCTATGAGGGGATCTCCAGTGGTTGACAAATGGGCTTTGGGTCTCCACTCTGCACTTCCCCCTTCATTCACTATGGTATATATATATATATATATATATATATATATATATATATATATATATATATATATATATATATATATTTTGCATGATGCCTTTGGCACCTGGTGATTGCACAGGCTGGTGTGCTTCTTCCATGTGGGCTTTATTGCTTCTGAGCTAGATGGCCGCTTGTTCACCTTCAAGCCTTTAAGACCCCAGACACTATCTCTTTTGATGGCCGGGTACCATCAGCTTTCTTCGCCACATTTGCTTATGCACCCGTTTGTCATTGGTGATCGTATCATGGAGGTGTGCACCCAATGATATGATTTTTTTGTTCTTTGATACCTGATAACTGATCCCTTCAGGACCACGCGATCACACAGGCTGGTGTGTTCTTCCATGTGGGCTTTGTGCCTTCTGAGTTAGATGGCCGTTTGTTTATCTTCAAGCCTTTAAGACCCCAGACACTATCTCGTTTGATAGCCGGGCACCATCAGCTTTCTTCACTACATTTACTTGTTCACGCACTTTGGCTTCAGCAGTTGTGTAGGGAGGGTGAGCATCGTAGAGTGCCAACTTAATAAAAGAAAGTATTCATGCATTGAGGGAGTGCTTGAGTAGAGGTCCAAGGTCCTTCTGCCACCTTAAAACTAAACCTATAAACACAGAAACATAGATCTATTTCCCCCATCCTCATATATATTTGCATGTACATGTCTTTGTCTAGACCTCTATAAATGCCCTTTGACTCCTAGCTCTTTCCTCCATCTCCCTTGACTTTCCTCCTGCCCTACTACCAAGCTCCATCCCCACCTGGGTTACAGCTATACCTCTTCTTTATGTAACCTTACCCTTGATCATTCCCTACCAGGCCTGCCACTCCCTCCTCACTACCATTTTGGGTCCCATGTTGTTCCCTTGTCCCTGGGTTTGTTAACATCACTTCCTAACCCCCCCACTTCCCCTATCCCAAGCCCCCCCCGGAACTGTCGGTCCATTGTTTTTCCTCCAGATAGTTCATCCAGCCTGTCTTATTTAGACAGACCTGTGGAGACAATAACATGCACGAAAATAAGACAGAGGAAAACAAAGCAACAGTATACAACCAGACAACAAAACAACAACAAATCACTGACAAAGAACAAAACAAAACACATCAAGAAAGAAAACTTGTAGTTAGTTCAAGGATCGTTTGTTGGAGGCAAAAGACATTTATAGAGGTGTAAATATACACACATATATAAAAATATACTTATATAATGATAGGGATATGGGTCTATGTTCATATATTTATGTTTAATATCAAGGTTGCAGATGAATATTGGTTCTCTATTCAAGTCCTCCCGCAACGCAAGAACACTTCCTTCCAATAACCTGGCATTCTGTGATGCTCACCTTCCTGACATGATAGCTAAAGTCAAATGGGTGCATTAGCAAATGTGGTGAAGAAAGCTGATGGTGCCTAGCTATGAAAAGATACAGTGTTTGGGGTCTTAAAGGCTTGAAGTTAAACAAGCGGCCATCTAGCAGGGAAGCAATAAAACCCACATGAAAGAAGCACACAGCCTGTGTGATCACAAGGTGTCAACAGGATCAGTTATCAGATGACCCAAAACAAACCATCATATAGATATGAATTGGGGGGGGGGGGTTTGGAGTGGAGACCCAAGGCCCATTTGTAAACAATTGGACATCTCCTCACAGAAGGGTCAAGTCAGTCAGGGTGAAGTTTAGCACCAACAAAATACACACTACTCTAGCTCTTTAATTGACCTTGGCACCCCACTATCCTGACCCCAGTTCTAGCTTACAAATCTGGCTTGACAGGAACATGTACCCTAGTACATATCATAGCTCTTGGTACACGGAATCCAGGACAGATAAATCCCTCAGGAACAGTAATGGGAGTAGCAATACCATGAGGGGAAGGGGAAGATGGGAGAGGAAGGGGAGAAAAGGAAAACCAGTCACAATGATCGACATATAAGCCACTCCCCACCTGCAGGGGACAAGCAACAGAGTAAAGGGAGACTGCAGACAGTGTAAAATATGAAAATAATAATAATTTATAATTTAACAAGGAGTCATGAGGGTGAGGGAGGGAGGGAGGGAAATAAAACAGGAGCTGATACCAAGGCCTCAATTAGAAAATGTTTTGAAAATAATGGTGACAACATATGTACAAATGTGCTTGATACAATTGATATATGGATTTCTATAAGAGGTGTAAGAGCCCCTAGTAAAATGATATTAAAAAATACATCTACCTCTCCGTCTCTCTGCCACCCCGAGTGTGGTGGTGCTCCGACTTCACCATGTCATCTCATAAGACTTTCAGGATCAAGAGATTCCTGGCCAAGAAACAGAAGCAGAATCTGCCCATTCCCCAATGGATTCGAATGAAAACCGGTAATAAAATCAGGTACAACTCCAAGAGAAGACATTGGAGAAGAACCAAGCTGGGTCTGTAAGGAGCCCCCTGAAGGATGGCACGCATGGCCGCATTTTCCCAGGCTCAAATCATGAATTAAGATTTTTGTCCCCATCTGAGGAATTGAACTTCAATCGGCAAATAATCTGGTTTATTCCTTGTTTTTTTGCTTCCTAATCAAGTTTAACAATAAATAATGTAAGGTTGTTGTTGTGAGAAAAAAATACATCTATACTACTATAATACCTCAAGTAGAAAAAGACAGAAAATGGGGTAAGATGGCCACCATATAACAAGCCCGGGAAGATGTGCTCAGCAACTACCAAAGAGTTTCCACTATGAGAGAGATTCTGCACTTCCTGGTAGCAAGAAATTCAACTTAAAAGCCAAGTTGACCCAAGTTTCTCAAAGTGGAAAGCAGCAAGGCCTGCTGACAGACTCCCCTTTACGGATGAGCAGCAACATGAGTTGCTTCTACAAGCATCGTGATTCTTCGTGGCCCCTGAGAAAAGACAGTCAGCCAGCCAACCCTCTACCTCCCTGGCCTCTAGGGACACAGATAGCTAGCAGATCACTTGGGCAGCTTGGTACACACATGCTCAGTACCCAAGGTACGCTTTGTACCATTTCCCCATCTTCCTCCTCTTTTCCTGCTTTGTTCTACAAGGCATTCCATCCCGTGTGCCAGCACCGTGATACCGCATACATGTACACACAGACTACTAAAAGAGCAGGAATCCCCACCCACAAGGTAGCTTTATTATATATATTTTTGGATTTTGTACTTTTGTTCTATTTTAATACTCTCTCTCTCTCTTTTTTGATCTCCTACTTCCTCTTCTGGAGTGACTCCACCCTCCTGAGAATCCACATTCCTCCCAGGAAGAGACAGGTCTGTGTATCCCAGCATACTCACTCTACCATGGGCTTTCCAGGACCTCCTAAGTGCACAGATATGCTCACATTCATTCACATTGCCACAATAGCAGAATCTGGTACCCACAACCATACCCAAGTCTTTTTTTTTTTTTGATCCTTGTACTTCTATCAATTATCTTTCTATTTTCTTGCTGTTCTCTCATTAAATATCTTTCCATGAAACCTATTAATTGAGATTAACTCTCTGCCCGCAAGTGTCAACTCACAGTGATCCTATAGGACAGGGTAAAACTGTCCGGTGAGTTTCTGAGACTGTAACTGTTTATGGGAATAGAAAGTCTCCTTTTTTTGGCGGAGCAGCTGGTGGTTTTAAAATGTTGACCTTTCGGATTACAACTCAATACATAACCATTATGTGACCAGAGCTCCTTATTGTGATTACCCCTCTGAAAATATTTTCCCATTATTTTTGCAAGTCTGTTGGCTTATTCACAGTCACTTATTACTATCATTACTTTATTCTTATCATTACTTTTATTTTATTCTATTTTTCCCAGCCACTATCCCCACTTAGGCACCTTTCCCCTTCTTTTCATTTCACCACTGTATGTTTTCCAGCTCCTATTAGAACTCACCTGTGTCACTAGACAAACTCTACCTCTGTATGACCAGCAGCTCACACACCACAATGCTGAAGAAACAGCACTCAAGCACAGAAAGCTTCCAAATTCAAGAAAAACAAACATGAACAACCAAGTAGCACTCAAACCAATGGAATAGTCTGAAGATGTGAACCACCAGTAACAGAATTCAGAAGAATGATGCTTAGGTCAAGAGATCTGGGGAATGTTCATGAGAAAAACAGAAGAAACTGAGAAACTAAAATCCTTAAACCAAAGGATTCTAGAAGACAAGCAATGAGATAACTGAATTAGGCAACATAGTAAAAGGCTAGAGGAATAAAATGGAAAAGGAAAATAAAATAAATGAGCTTGAAGACAATTACCCTCACGACAGTAGACAAGAGAAGCAATCAACAAAAAACCCCGGAAGCATCCAAATAAATCCTGTAGGACACTATCATAAGAACCCATCTAAGAAAAGAAAAAAGAAAAGAAATGCTGCGAAAAGAACACCACCAAAAAAAAAATCTACAGAGAATAGTACAAGAAACCATGGAAGAAAATTTCAACACACTATTCAACAAGCTGAGAAGAATGGACAACCAAAGAGAAAACATCAAGACATAAAGAAAAGGAGAGAATCTGAGGGCAGCTAGAGAAAAAGGAAAAGTCATCTACAAAGGAAAGTTGAAAAGGATAAATTCAGACTTCTCAGCAAAAGACCTGCAGGCAAGAAGACAATGGAATGACATATATACAATTGTGACGGGTGGAAGGGGGGGTGGGGCGGAAGGAAGCCAGCCAAGAATATTATACTGAACAAAAATATCCCTCAAATACAAGGGAGAAATAAAGGTTATTTCCTGAGGAGGAAAAAATAAAGGAATTTTGAATTCAACAATTCATTTTCTCAGATCACAATGTTATAAAACTGGAAATCTACAACAGAAAGAAAAGGAACAAAAAGACAAACACATGGAGACTGAACAACATACCATTTCAAAATGACTGGACACTAGAGTAAACGAAAACGAGAAATTAAGAAACTCCTTAAAACAAGCAAACCTATAACACATCATACCAAAAACTCGGATACAACAAATGCAGTTATCTGAAGTCAATTTATAGCAATCAATACACACACGAAATATGAGAGAAATCCAAAACCAATACTAATAAAACACTTCCAAGAAGTAGAAAGAGGGAAACCACATAAGTCCTTCAACAATAAAGGGAAAGAACTAATAAAAATTGAAGCAGAAATAAATGAACTGAAAAATGGGGGGGAAATCAACAAGACAAAAAGTTGGTTATGAAAAGATTAACAAAATCGACAAACTGCTAGAAAACTTAACAAAGGAAAAGAAAGATGCAAATATCTAGAATTTGAGATGAAAAGGGTGCCATCACAAAAGATCCAAATGAAATAAAAAGATACATGTAGAGCAAAAGAAGAATTAGAGGTCACCAAGAGACTTCCAACCAAGAAAGAGTCTAAAGAAGTATGTATGTTGCCTTCACAGGAGAATGCTAGCAAGTATTCAGGGAAGAGCCATAACTAATTCTGTGCAGACTATTCCAAAATATAGAAACTGACAGCAAACTCCCACACGCATTCTATGAAATGAGCATAATCCTCAAAACCTGATCACGATCATTTAGAAAAAATGAAAACAGGAAGTAGATAAGAGTGTCCCTCATCAATATTCTTATTCAACATTGTACTACAATAAACATCTTAGCCAGACAGACAGCAAAAAAATTTTAAAATAAAAGGAATATAATTGGGCAAAAAATAGGTCAAGCTGTCACTATTTGCAGATAGTATGATTTTACATAGTGAGAGCCCCAAGGACTCCACAGAAAGATTGTTGGAAAGTACTAACGAATCTGTTAAAGTAATGGCATACAAGATTAATAAGCAGAAATCAATTTTAATATGCTATTGAAGAGCTCCAAAATAAAAACATCAAGAAAAAAAATAAAAAAAGAGAAAACAATATCATTTATAATATCCATACAAAAGATGAATACCTGGGAATAAACTTAACCAAAGAAACAAAAGACCTGTACAAAGGAAACTACAGAAAAATCAAAATGTGAATATTACTGAAAGCAATAAATCTATAGATAGAACACAATTCTGATCAAAATCATTTTCTTGGGGGCTCATACAGCTCTTATCACAATCTATGCATCCATCCATTGTGTCTAGCACATTTGTTCATTGTTGCCATCATCATTTTCAAAACAATTTCATTCTACTTGAGCCCTTGGCATGGGCTCCTCATTTTTCCCTCTTCCCTTCTTCACGAACTCTTAATAATTCATAAATTGTTATTAATTTTTCATGTCTTACACTGTCCGAGGTCTCTCTTTACCCTCTTTTCTACTGCCCATGCCCAAGGAGGGGTTACATTGTGATCAGTGCCCCCTCTTGGTACCACTACTCTCACAGCTGTCTACAAATGGGTTTGGGGTCTCCAGTCCACCCTCCCCCTCAATCACATCAATAAGGCTTTTTGTTCTGGGTCTTTGATGCCAGATACCTGATCCCTTCGACACCTCTTTATCACACAAGCTGGTGTGCTTCTTCCATGTGGGCTTTGTTGCTTCTTAGAGAGAGTCACTTGTTCATCTTCAAGCCTGTAAGACCCCAGATGCTATATCTTTGCATTGCTGGACACCATCACCTTTCTTCATTACATTTGCTTATGCACCCATTTGTCTTCAGCAATTCTGGCGGGAAGGTTATCACAGAATGCCAGGTGACTAGAACAAAGTGTTCTTGCGTTGAGGGAGTACTTGAGTAGAGGCCCACTTAATTGGACCTTTTGGACCTACTTTCTATCCAGCTCTTGGTAATCCAGGGTGTGTGCTACAGACTCGTGGACTTAATATTGTTCTTTTGAGGCACACAATATCTTTCATAGGCCACACCAGAAAGAATCCATGTGGAAGCTACATTCACTGGAGTTTGTAAACTGGGCTTTCATTCAAACTCATCAGGAGCCCTTTGATTTAAGACTGAAATTCATCAGTGTGAGAAGATGATGACTGCTATCCCAAGTTATGGAATTGGCAGTTATTGGACTTTGGTTTGACTCTCTGGCCTTCAGGGTGCCTAATGAATGGTGATCCAGGAATACCAAATATTTACTACTTTAATGCTCTTCTTATTTTGTTATGACATGTATTAGTCAGGTATGCAAGTTGCTACCTTTTGGAATGAATTTTGTTGAAAGTTTTGTTCCAACATCAACCCTAATTATTTGTGTAAATAGTGTCCAGCCCAGCCTGTGTGATCACGAGGTGTCAATGGGATCAGGTATCAGGCATCAAAAAACAAAAAGTCCTATCACTGTGATGAGTGGGAGTGCGAAATGGGGACACAAAACCCATCTATAGGCAACTGGACATACCCTTACAGAAGGGCCTTGGGGAGGAGACAAACCAGTCAGGGTATAGTATAGTAAAGATAAAACATACAGCTTTCCTCTAGTTCTTTAATGCTTCCTCCCTCCCACTATCATGATCCCAATTCTACCTTACAAATACGGGTAGACCAGAGGATGTACACTGGTACAGACAGGAACTAGAAACAGAGGCAATCCAGGACAGATGACCCTCTGAGGACTAGTAGTGAGAGTGGCGATACCGGGAGGGTGGAGGGAAGGTAGGGTAGAAAGGGGCAAGGGATTATAAAGATCTACATATAAACTCCTCCATGGGGGACAGACAACAGAAAAGTCGGTGAAGGGAGACGTTGGACAGTGTGAGATATGCCAAAATAATAATAATTTAGAAATAATCAAGGGTTCGTGAGGGAGGGTGGGGGAAGGAGGGTGAAAATGAGGAGCTGATACCAAGGGCTCAAGTAGAAAGAAAATGTTTTGAAAATTATATGGCAACAAATGTACAAATGTGCTTGACACAATGTATGTATGGATGAATTGTAATAAGAGCTGTATGAGTCCCCCCAGAAAAGATTTTTTAATAAATTGTTCAGAAACTTGAATTTAATCTATATAAGTCAACAATTCGAGCATGAATTGATGTCTGAAACCAGCCTATACTTCTATATGCTTTTCTCAACCGTGTTTTAAATTCTGTATCATTAGCTAAATGAATAACACTATCGTTACCTTATGTCCCAGGAAGATGGTTTGAAAAGTTTTCGTTATCATAAAATGATAATGTTGTTTCTAAAGTGAACCAGAGACATATATAAACCACAGATATGTGAATGGATTTTGTGCTCCCATTTAAATCTAGCCCCAATCTAAGAACTATGAGTTCTTAGGATGTGGCCCTCTTTAATGCTTAAAGAAGTCATTAAAGATATAGGTGCTATAGAAAAAACAAAACAAAAGAGAATGAAAAAACAACAAACAAAGCCAAAGTAATATACTCATAAAAATTATATCTGTTTGTAATTAATAGATAAAAATTTTACTAGTACATTGCTTAGAACACATGGTAGATAAATGGAATCACAGAATGGAATTTTCCCACTTTTTGCAGTCCATTGTATATTCAATATTTGTAAGTCTTAACATTTACAAAAAGTACAAAACAAGGTGATCTATATTAAACATAATGCCTGTGCTATAAATTGTCATCACAAGGTAATTATTTTACTATTGATTCGAACATTTTCTTCATTCAATACTTTTATTGAAGTTCAAAGTATACATTCTTAAGACAATAAATACCTGGCTGTTTTTTCTTAGTATCACAGAGGTACCATCATCAACTTCAAATTCTCCATAGTCTCTTAGACACCGTACCTGAAAAGAAAATCAGATATTTTATCCAAATTACCTTTTAAAATATGCAGTGATCATAACATGAAGTGGGATTATATAAATGCCCGAACAGTAAAAGTACTGTATTTTATGTGTCTGTTTCCTCCTCTGTGTACTTAGGACCCTTACTATTCCCAGATATTTACTGTGGTCCTAATCCTAAAGATCTCAATTTCCTACGTCACCGGGAAGGGAAAAATAAGCTTTGCAAATGTATACATGGATGGTATTACCAATAAGGAAACCAGGGATTTAGATAAAAGGAGACTACATAGTTGGACGTTTTCCTCTCAAACAATGCACTATATTAATCAGAAGGAATAAAAATGAGGGACATAACAGTGGCAAACAAGAAAGAAAAGAGCATTTTACCTCAACTAGATTGACCAGATCCTTCCCATAATCCATCAGAATAAAAGAACATACATCTAAAAACAAACTGTTTTTCTTTTTAACAATTTATTGGGGCTCATACAATTCTTATCACAGTTCATACATATACATACATCAATTGTAAAAAGCACATCTGTACAGTCTTTGCCCTAATCATATTTTTCTCTTTTCCTTTTTTACATTTTATTAGGGACTCATACAACTCTTATCACAATCCATACATATACATACATCAATTGTATAAAGCACATCCATACATTCCCTGCCCCAATCATTCTCAAGGCATTTGCTCTCCACTTAAGCCCATTGCATCAGGTCCTCTTTTTTATTTTTTCCCCCTCCCTCCCCTTTCCCCCCTCCCTCGTGTGCACTTGGTAATTTATACATCGTTATTTTGTCATATCTTGCCCTATCCGGAGTCTCCCTTACCCCCCTTCTCTGCTGTCCCTCTCCCAGGGAAGAGGTCACATGTGGATCCTTGTAATCAGTACCCCCTTTCCAACCCACTCACCCTCCACTCTCCCAGCATCGTCCCTCACACCCTTGGTCCTGAAGGTATCATCCACCTTGGATTCCCTGTACCTCCAGCCCTCATATGTACCAGTGTACAGCCTCTGCCCTATCCAGCCCTGCAAGGTAGAATTCGGATCATGGTAGTTGGGGGGAGGAAGCATCCAGGATCTGGAGGAAAGTTGTGTTCTTCATCGGTACTACCTGCACCCTAATTAACCCATCTCCTCTCCTAAACCCCTATATGAGGGGATCTCCATTGGCCGACACTTGGGCCTTGGGTCTCCACTCTGCACTTCCCCCTTCATTTAATATGGTATATATATACATATATACATATACATATATACATATACACACATGTACACATACATACACACATATCTTTTTTTTTTTGCATGATGCCTTATACCTGGTCCCTTGGCACCTCGCGATCGCACTGGCCGGTGTGCTTCTTCCATGTGGGCTTTTTTGCTTCTGAGCTAGATGGCCGCTTTTTCACCTTCAAGCCTTTAAGACCCCAGACACTATCTCTTTTGATAGCCAGGCACCATCAGCTTTCTTCACCACATTTGCTTATGCACCCATTTGTCTTCAGCGATCCTATCATGGAGGTGTGCAGTCAATGATATGATTTTTTGTTCTTTGATGCCTGGTAACTGATCCCTTCGGGACCACTCGATCACACAGGCTGGTGTGTTCTTCCATGTGGACTTTGTTGCTTCTGAGCTAGATGGCCGCTTGTTTATCTTCAAGCCTTTAAGACCCCAGTCACTATCTCTTTTGATAGCCGGGCACCATCAGCTTTCTTCACCATATTTACTTGTTCACCCACTTTGGCTCCAGACGTTGTGTCGGGAGAGTGAGCATCATAGAGTTCCAATTTAATAAAAGGAGATATTCATGCATTGAGGGAGTGAACAAACTGTTTTTCAAAGGAAATCAAGTCTTCCAATCTCTTGTTTCTCAGGAATACTTAAAAATACATTTAAAAGATTCAGTTTCATGCTCTTTCATTTTGCTTACACAGTAACTTAGCAATCAATTAATTTTCATTTAGTATTTTAAAAATAAAACAAAATTTATGGAAGATGGAATGTTAGATTACATTAAGATGCTTGAAATTAAAGTGCCAACATCCAATCATTTTTGACCTATAAAATATAAGCTTAATATAGTTCAGCTCACACATCACTATTACCTTAAAAGTGTGAATCAAAGTTTGTTGCAGAGAGGGCACTATAAGTATTTCCATACTCCTGTCCCTCTATAGCAGTGTTTCCCAAAGTGGGGATACTGCAATGATCCAGGAGGAGTATAAAGCAGATAGCTACACTTTATCCTGGAGTATAGGCTATTGTATAAAAGTTTTTAATTTTACACACACACACACACACACACACACACACACACACACACACACCATAGTGAATAAAGGGGTAAGTACAGCGTGGAGACTCAAAGCCCATTTGTCGGCCACTGGAGATCCCCTCATAGAGGGGTTTAGGAGAGGAGATGGGTCAGTCAGGGTGCGATGCAGTACCGATGAAGAACACAGCTTTCTCCCAGATCCTGGATGCTTCCTCCCCCAACTACCATGATCCGAATTCTACCTTGCAGGACTGGATAGGGCAGAGGTTGTACACTGGTGCATATGGGAGCTGGAGGCACAGGGAATCCAGGGTGGATGATAACTTCAGGACCAATGGTATGAGGGGCAATGCTGGGAGAGTGGAGGGTGAGTGGGTTGGAAAGGGGGAACTGATTACAAGGATCCACATGTGACCTCCTCTCTGGGAGACAGACGGCAGAGAAGGGTGGGGGGGGGGGTAAGGGAGACTCCGGATAGGGAAAGATATGACAAAATAACAATGTATAAATTACCAAGGGCACATGAGGGAGGGGAGAAAAAAAAGAGGACCTGATGCAAAGGTAAAGTGAAGAGCAAATGCTTTGAGAGTGATTAGGGCAAAGAATGTAGGGATGTGCTTTATACAATTGATGTATGTATATGTGTGGATTGTGATAAGAGTTGTATGAGCCACTAATGAAATGTAAAAAAAGAAAGAAAAAAAAAAAGAACACAGCTTTCCCCCGGATCCTGGATGCTTCCTCCCCCCAACTACCATGATCCTAATTCTACACTGGTGCATATGGGAGCTGAAAGCACAGGGAATCCAGGGTGGATGATAACTTCAGGACCAATGGTATGAGGGGCAATGCTGGGAGAGTGGAGGGTGAGTGGGTTGGAAAGGGGGAACTGATTACAAGGATCGACATGTGACCTCCTCTCTGGGAGACGGACGGCAGAGAAGGGTGGGGGGCGGGGGGTAAGGGAGACTCCGGATAGGGAAAGATATGACAAAATAACAATCTATAAATTATCAAGGGCTCATGAGGGAGGGGGGGCAAGGGAGGGAGGGGGGAAAAAAAGAGGACCTAATGCAAAGGGCTTAAGTGGAGAGCAAATGCTTTCAAAATGATTAGGGCAAAGAATGTAGGAATGTGCTTTACACAATTGATGTATGTATATGTGTGGATTGTGATAAGAATTGTATGAGCCCCTAATAAAATGTAAAAAAAATGATTAGGGCAAAGAATGTACAGATGTGCTTTATACAATTGATGTACGTGTATATATATGGATTGTGATAAGAGTTCTATGAGCCCCTAATAAAACAATTAGGAAAAAAAACAGGCCCAAAGAACAAAAGAAAACTGGGTTAGCAATATATATACATAAATTAAAATATCTATAAAGAGATTCTATCACCGCCCTCTAGTTGATTCTAACTCACAATGACCCTATATTGGTTTTCCAAGGCTGTAAATCCTTACAGAAACTAATAGTCTCATCTTTCTCCTGAGCAACAGTTGGTAAATTTGAACCGTAAGAACCTCAGAACCCTGGTGGTACAGCAGTTAATCACTGGGTTGCAATCTGCATGGTCGACAGTTCAAAACTACCAGTACCAGTAGGAGAAAGCCTGGGCTTTCTACTCAGAAACCCATAGGGGATCCCTAGGAATCAGCATTGACTCCATACCAGAGAGTTTGGTTCTGGAACCTTATGGTTAGCAGTCCAATCAATGCCTATCCTACAATGCCAGCAGGGATCCTAAGAAAGAGATGAAGAGATGTAGTCAATGAATAAGGCCCATCTAGCCATCATCTCTTATGCATTGTATTATCAATTCTAGCCTATATGGCTATGGTTAAAATCCCATTTTGGAGGGATGGTTATGTGGAAAAGCCATCTCAGAAGCAGGAACACAGAGAAATGCTGGACCATCAAGGTGTAAGAGGCCCTAGTGGGACATACTTGAGATCTTTGTCTGAAGTGGTAGAGACTGAGATGGAGGCATCAAAGGCTGCAGCACAGAGACCATGGGACAGAACAGAGGGACTAGGCCAAGACCAGAGGCTGAGGCAAGGCGTCCATGACATAAAACAGAGGAGCAATACTGAGACTATGATACTTTGAGGCAGAGCAGTGGGCTGCCTTTCTGGCCCAAAGAGGCAAAGGGACTATGTGACTGAGAGGCTAAGGACTAAAGACTGACATGACTGCTGGATGACAGGAGAGGTACACTTACTGTTTCCTGATGCTGACTTGTGGTAACTAGTTACCTTCCTTAATAAGCCCACTAAATTGTGAATATTGTCTGTGAGTTCTGTGAGGCCAACTGGGACCGATAATTGAACCCGACAGAAAGGCAGTGTGTGAGGGAGGAGTGGGTGGTGTCAGAATAGATATTGAAGGATGAAGGATGGAGGCATGTCTGAACTCTGCCTCATGGAAACAGTGAAGCCAGAGAAAGTCAAATACGGCCCTCTGATATGTCTTCCTACATTTAAAGAAGCCAATCCAATTACTAGCACTAACAAATAAGAGAAACAACGTTACTGGATAACTCAACAGGATATTTGAGTTGGCAGAAGAACAGAACAGCTTATTGAGTCTGAGGAACAAAAGTAAAGAAACATGATCCCAAGGAACACCATCAAGCAAATCAATGCAAATATTATGGAAGTCCCAGAAGAGGGCAAAGGGTAACTAAATAAAACTTAATAGACAACAGCAGAACATTACCAAAACTTGACAAAGGACAAGAATGTACATATCAATGACACTTAAGAATTTCCAAATCAGAAGAAAGCCTGAGAGATCCACACCAAAATATCTTATCATCAAACTCTTTTAAAAAAAGATAAAATCTTGACAATATCAAATAAAATGAAGTACCAATTTACATATATAGAAACCCTGGAAACCAGGAGGTAATAGAGTCTCATATTTAAAATAATGAAAGAAATGAACAGCCATCCAAGATTCCTATAGCCAGCAAAACTTTCCTTTACAAATGAGGATAAAATTCAAGAAAACAAATAAAACCTGAGGGAATGTTGAGACATTCCTTTAGATTGAAATACAAGGATAGTAGATTGCAAGATGAAGCAATATAGAGAAAAAGGTGTTCGGTTCCTGGATTCAGGTACCTGAAAGAATTCACACAGCAGAAGCAGGTTTGTAATCCAAGTGATTTTATGGGGAAAAGGGAAGTTTCAGGTATTACAGCCTCAAAAAATACACATTGTTTTAAGAAAGCATACAAGGATCCGCAGAACTGCACATGGGTTCACTGCTGAATGGGGAAAAAACACATAGAAAGAACAGGAACACATAACCCAGCACGTGGAACCAGGAAATCCCAGGGGCCAAAAGGGCTCCCACCCCCCACTTGTGGAGAATGCTGGAATGGAAGGAAGTCAAGGCAGGGTCTTTATTCCCTCCTCTCCACAACGGCTGGGGGAAGCATGGTTGAAGGTATTGGTTGGTTCCACTGGCTTGAGTTTAGGCCCACCTGTGTGAGGTAATGTAACTGAGCCTAATCTGTGTGCCCTGGTGGACCTCCCCTCGGGGTGGAGGGAGCTCTTGTCTGAGCATGCTCAGTTTGATTGTTCTAAAATTTAATGGATGCCTGATTTCTTCCAATCCTTTTGCTTTAGCCTTATGCAGTTACTGCGGAGACAACCCCCTTGTGGTGCTTATGTAATCTGATGTCAATTTGGGACTTGAGAGGATTAAGAGTGAAGTGGTGGAGTCTAGTTGGTCAATCAGGATAGCCAGTGAGGCCTCTGCGTGGGCATTGCCTTCGCCTGAGAATTCTGGGAACTCCAGTATTTCCTCCTTAAACAGGAGACGCTTCTCTCTCTCAGCTCACTTCCTTGGAGATGCTCTACTGGCAAGACACATGGCACTACGTCCTGGTAGCTGGGAAAGCCACACGGACCTACCCTGATGCAACAGACCTCTGGAGCCAGAGAAGCTACATAGAGAAGAACCCTGCCAGCGCTGAGATGTTTACAATGCTACTGGATCCAAAAACTTTCTACTCGCTGGTTCAAGATCGTCCTGCAATCGGAGTCATTGCATGTTTCGTGAGTCTGACGAGGCCTTTACAGATTGGTATCAGACATATGGGCTAATATTGGGCTCACGGACTTGACCTGGACTGGGCTGGGACGTTTTCGCAATATTCAGTTGTTCTTCTATATAAACCTCTTTCTTATAAACATGAGTTTCTATGAATTTGTTTCTCTTGTCTACCCAGACTAACACTCCCCCTTTATGGCCCCTATTCTGGCTACCTAACATATTTAGCCAACACCTAAGTTGAATGCAAACATTTTTCTTTGGTCTTCTTTATTCAATATTCAAAAGTATACAAAAGAGGATAATAAAGATGGTTCAAAATCCAAAAATTAACTAAGCGCCAAAGTACGTGGTACTACTGGAAGAAATGAGGAGCAAAGAGAGGATAACCCACTTAACAAGTAACAAAATGACAACTATATGACAGGGACTTCAAGTGTGTGCAAATATGGAATTTAAAAACTGAAAAAAGTCCCAGAAACATTTGAAGCTCCTTGGTAAGTACTTCCTTAGTGGTAGTAACTTTCAATATGAAAGTATTAAAATGTCCAGTGTAAAAGCAGAGACCTTGTGATATGCATATGATACAACTTTGCTTATGGAAAGCTAAGAGGATTCAACACATTAATGAAGAACTGAGACTAAAGCTTTCTGTAGGGATTATGGCTCGATGGAAAAAAAAAGCCTCATGCTCGGGCCAATAAACACAATGATAAAAAGAGAAAAAAATAAATTGACACGGATTTCATTTATTTCAATGCATAATCAACATTCATGGAATTAGTGAAGAAATCAAGCCATGAGATAAATGCTGCAAAAGACTTCTTTAAAGTGTTAAAGAGCAGCAGAGTCAGCAAAATGACTGTCAGACAACAAACTCGGACAACTCTCAGCAATTATAGAGAAGGTCCACTAGGAGCGATATCCTAAACTTCATGGAAGAGAATCTCAATATGAAGTACATCCAAGCTTCTTAAACTGAGAGAGCAGTAGCAACTACTAACAGATTCCCCTCTTTGTTATAGGCTGTCCACACGCTGGGGAAGCGTCCCTCCTGCCTGGCATAGCCAATTTTTTCTGGTCCCTGAGCTAACCCAGCTGACCAAGCCTCTTGGCTTGCTGTCCTCTGGTGAAGAACAGCTTTGCAGAGTCAGCTTGGTGCAGACAGTCACTAGCCAAGCTTAACTTTTGCTTTGTTCTACAGTTCCACCAGCCCTTGCTCAACATTCCTCACCTTGCCACCCCCAAGCAGGAAATGTGTTAGCAAAACAACACAATTAGGGGGCAAGGGGGAAAGAGAAGCCTAGCACTTCCCGCACCAATCTCAAAGTAGACTTGAGAGGTTTAATTTAACCCCCCCATTGGGTGAGAAATCCACACACCTGGCCTCTAGACCTGGCAGGAACCCCATCTTATCCCTCAAGGGGTGGAGTCAAGGGACAGAGTTTTTGTGGGTTTTGAACTGCGGACCATGCTGATCGCAACCCAATGTGTAACCACTGTACCACCAGGGGTCCTTTTATCTCAGTAAAACTATGAAAACTAGTCCTCGGTTTATCTGACCCCAGCCATGCTATTTTTTAATCACCTAATATGTATATGAAAGGTGAACAATGAATAAGACAGAGGTGAATTGATAACTATGAATTATGATATCGCAGAAAAGCACTGACAAAACATCAACAGCCAGAAGAGCAAACAAAGCTATGCTGGAAGAGCTACAGCGGGAGTGCCCCTTAAAGAGGCCGACTCCGTGTATATGTCATCTGGATGGCAAGTCCCTGGATGGTCAAAAAGAGGAAGCCTCTCAGTGGTACACATTGACACCATGACTGCAATAATGGGCTCAAACAGCAATGTTTGAGAAGAGGGTGCGGGGCAAGGCAGTGTTTCATTCTGTTGTACATCTAGTTACTATGAATAGGACTTGGTGGCACCTAACAAAACTATATTCATATCTCCTTCTTACATAATAGGAGCATAATCCACACATTCAATAAAATCCATTCTCAAGAGGTAAAACTTACTTCAATATATAAGCTTTGGGGAGGCTTCATATCCTGTGTTATGTCCAAACCTTCATTTCCTCCCAATGACCTCATGTAAGTAGCAAGGGACTTCTTATAACAATTGAACCATTCTATCTGAAAACAGAAAAATGGTCTTTTTACCAAGTGACAAAGAAAACAAGCTTGCCAACATTGTGTAATCGTGACTTCAAACAGCACATACGCCCATGTAGATCATGAGTGTGGCATTCCTGTATTTATATAGCGAACATTAATGGTTGTCTTCTACGAGTCAGGAACTGTCTGTGCACTTAGGATGGAGCATTCAACCAAAACAGACAAAATTCTTGTTATCACATAGCTTACAAACCAGTAGACCTAAGCACAGATCTAAAAAAACCATTCAACCAGAAACAACACTACGAAAAACACATGATTCAGTTATGGTCGCTTTAAATACTGCACGGACTCTTTTTATAAGAATGGAACAACATGCTTGAGCAGACAATGCAAATGTCCCCAAAGAGAAGGAAGGACAAGCAAAATGAGGAGTGCACACAATAGAAGATAGTGAGGCTTACTTTGGACTTCAGTTCTAAGTTGTATCTGACAAGGGTAAACCTTTATCACACGTAAAGTGGCGCAAGAGGTCACATTATTTTACGACTGCATTTGTAGGAAAGTCAGTCATCGGAATTCTATAAATGTAAAAAAGTAGATTAAGAGTTGCCAAAGGGCTGGGGGAAGGAAATAATAATAAAAGGCATTTGTTATTTTTTAAAGTCTATTATGGTTAGGGTGAAAGTTTACAGAGAAAACTCATGTTTTATACAATAATTTATATATATTTTGTTTTGTGACATTAGTTGCAATCTCCTCAGAATCTTATTTATGTATAATTACAGAAAGGTAGGCAAAACAAAGATGTACAGGTTAATGACATTATTAAGAAACAGCCTGGTCAAGGAGTAACACATCCTCAGCCCCAAAATGGAGACTTATCATTTTGTTCCATTCTGAAAATTTTACATTATCACCCAAGAATGCATCCCTAAAACACTAGTTTAGTGCTGTTCATTATTTGTACTTTAAATAGATCCACACAGTATTTATTATTTTGTGACAAATTTCTTTCACTAAACATATTTTGGATTTCTGAAATTCTACTTTAAAGTGATGAAGAGCAAGGATGTCACACTTTGAGGACTGAGCAATGCCATGGGATTTTCCATTGACCTTAGCCATGGGATTTTCCATTGCCTCATAAGCATATGAAAGTTGGACAACAATTAATAAAGACCAAAGAATAGATGCCTTTGAATTAGCATGTTGGCAAAGAACACCGAAAGTACCATGGACTGCTAACTGAACAAACAAATCTGTCTCGGAAGATCACAGCCAGACTGATCCTTAGAGATGAGTATGGCAAGACTTGTCTCACAAGTTTTGGGCATGTTTTCAGGAGACCAGTCCTTAGAAAACGACACAATACTTGGTACAGTGCAAAGTCAGTGGGAAAAACAAAAACAACTCAAGGAGATGAATTGATACGGTAACTCAACAATGGGTTCAAACATAACAATTGTGAGGATGCAGAGTCCAGTAGTACTTCATGCTGATCTAGACAGGGCCACTATGAGGCGGAACTGACGAGAAGGCACCCACCACTACTATGTTGGTTAGTATTGGGTTATGTGTTGGCTAAAGCCAAGGTCAACAGTTTGACTCAACCAGTTACACCTAGGGAGAAAGGGGATTTCTGCTCCTATAAAGAAATACAGCTTCAGAAACCTAAAGAGCCAGTTCTACTTTGCTCATCCTTAAGGATTGTTAAAAGTCAATGGCAGTGGGTGTTTTACACAATTAATGTATGTATGTATGGATTGTGATAATAGTTGTATGAGCCCCAATAAAATGATTTTTAAAAAAGAAATTATGACATAAGATTATCTCTCTCTAAAGTGTCTTGGAGTCTCTAACTTGTAAACTACTATTTGTCTACCTTCATGGAAAAAAATAATACAATAATCTTTGTTAAAGATGGCATCACCTATCCCTTATCGGTGAGTTCAAAGTGAAATGTTCACATATAGAAACTGAATTTCGGTTTATGCTCTGAGAAGGAAAAGGCAGAGGCAGTGATTCTCTCCATAGACTAGACCTTGTAGAGACTCTATTAACACCGAATTTGGACCCCAGCTATAAGGGATTTCCATTGAACTCAAGGTCAAAATGAAGTCTAAAGTATGGAAATCTAATCTCAAGACTAACATTATAATTGTTAATTATAATTTTCTGGTTCGAAAATCAGCATCTTGAAGTCTTACTTGTGTGCCTTGTCATGACTACCTTGTACTAAACTAAAAAAGTTTATGCACGACAAGTTCATGTATTTATGTTTAAAATAAAATCCTCATCTATTGGTTACTTAAATTTTAAGATAAAATCCTACAAGAACTATTACTCTTAAACACTCTATGTTTTTAAAAAAATACTATAGCTATTGTTATTAGAGAAAGAACATGTTCTGTTCATTTCACCATAATAAAGAGGCACCCCTCAAGTCCACTTAATGTAAGATTCCGGCACAAAGACCATGGAAAAAGAACCTGAAAAATTAACTGGTAACGTAATTATTTAGTAGTTCCCTCAAGAAGCTGAGGTACTTTGTTTCTTTCTCCAGAACATGAACAGAATAAAAATAAAGCATGGAAATGTACTTAGCAATCCAAGATCAGAGGAGGCAATGGTATTAGAGATTAAAACCTGAGCAGACTGCGGATGACAGTGGAAGCCCAAAAACTCCATTTGCACAGTTCCCACACAGATTAAGCCTCCAGTGAATCTCCTTAGACCATGAACAAAGAATGGAAATAGTCTTGTTATACACTGAGTGCATTGGAAAGTAGGTTAACACAGATAATTTTTAACGTTATTGTTTTTCTCTCTTTTGGTCCCTTTTAAATTTGTTCTAGTTTTTATATTTTCTTTTGGATTGAGGGCTGTTTTTTTTGCATATGATTTTCTTTCTTTTTTTTTTGGAGTTTTCAGTGGTTTATTGAGCATTCAATATTTTGCCATGATGACTTAGGATAGTTAGGTGTTTTTTTTTATTTTGTGTTTTACATTTTATTAGGGGCTCATACAACTCTTATCACAATCCATACGCATATGATTTTCTTTAAGTAAAATCTAGGATAGGACTTAGTTACTGTGAAGACTATAAATGGATTAAGTTTCTTTGGGTTAGGACAGGGCAGGCTGGGGCAAATGGTGAGTTTAAGACTGAAGAAAATGTTCTAAAATTGATGGAGATCATAACTGCACAGCTCTTTTTAATATATTTAAACCACTGGGTTGTGTGGTATATGAATTATGTCAATTAAACTCAAGTTAAATTTTTTAAATGCAGTTAGCAAGTAAATTGTTTATAAAACTCATGGCAAATTTACTGAATACATGCCGTGGCAATTACATTATATCCTGTCAGCCTGTCAATAAAATTGCAGCTTGATGACCTCATTTTGAGGCATGACAGAAATAAGTAGCTCAATGGAGATCAAACCCAGTCTCTCTACCTTCCTTTTCTGCGCTGAGACAGTCAGAGAGCTGGAGGGGACCCGTGCCAACACTGAAATGCATACACTGCCACTGGATCCACAAGACCTTCTACCCACTGGCCTGCGATATTCCTGCATTTGGCATCATTACATATACTGTGAATCTAAAGAGGAATTTATCGACTAGTACCGAACATATAGGCTAATATCGGACTTAGGAACTTGATCTGAACTGGGCTGAGATGTTTTCTCAATATATAATTGCTCTTTTATATAAAGTTCTTATACACATGAGTGTATGACTGTTCCTCTAGTCAACCCAGACTAACACTTTCTTTCATAAGTGATATACTATACCAAACTCACACAATAACAGCATTGATCACATTCCGTTCTATGCTATGTTCCAAATGGGCAGCCTTAATCATCCTGTAACAACCCTGTTAATACAGCAGTTCTCAACCTGTGGGTTACGACCTCTTTTGGGGTCAAAGAACCCTTTCACAGGAGTCACTTAAGACCATTGGAAAACATGTATTTCCAATGGTCTTAGGAACCAAGTCACTGCTCCTCTATCCATCTCCAGGAGGGTCTGCCCACATACGAGTACGCAGCGTAATGACATAATCAGACAACCCCATCACATTCAACTTGTACAAATAAAGGTGGATGTGACAGGGTTGGCACCACAATGTGTTTATGTGGACAAGTCACACATGCGTAGAGAGCAGCTGCTGTGTTAAAAGCAGCTACTGTGTTAAAAGCAGCGACAGTGTTAAAAGCAGCAGTATTGGTGGTAAATGACACTTCATGAATTATTATTTCTGGGTAAAATCATAAACTACTGCAAAAAATCGATATCTGTACCATGGGAACTTTATCTGGATGCTGATTGGTCTTTTTATATTCAGCTGTGGTTGATGTGAATACTGCTCCTTGTGATAGTAACAGGTATGTAAAAACACAACATAGAGAATGTTAAATCATAGGAAATTTTAATAAACTGTATTGACTAAATTGTGCCATGTATCATCTTTAGTACTATTTTTTTTTAAATAAGAAATTTAAACAAGACGCTTGACTTGAAGGGAAAACTATCTAGGCTTCATTGAGAGTAATTTATGCCTACTTAAAGACAGATTGCCCTACATGTAATAGCTACATACAAAAATGTTATAAAACTGTCCTTGGTTTTACAATGATAAATGAAAAACATAAAAATTCTTCAATCGAACAAGGCATGCAAGGATTTTTTTCATGTCATTTTTTTTGTTTTTGTTAAACAGTGAGAGCAAAATAACCTACTGAAATACAAAGAGAGAAGCTGAATGAGCAAGCCACTGATGGAGAAGGGGAGCTTTCACAGAACCAGTGTTTTCCCCATCCCATCTCCACCTGATGTTGATCAAAACATACCATTGGTGATTTAGTAAACGAATAAATAAACAAAGGGAAAAATTTAATATGCTTGTGTACATGCACCAGTTACTTTGTGTACAATAAAGGAATGAGGAAGGGGAAATGAAATAAAGAGAAAACTATACTGTAGTTGTCAGGAGGTGGTGGAATCAAACTGTGGTTTTCTAATCGAGAATGGATTCTTGGTCGGCTGGAAGAGAGTTCTGGAGGAAAGGAGCAGGCTCCCTTAGAAGATGCCTCCTGTCTGCTGCTGGAACACATCAATTGTATCTTCATCCTCCATTTCCAACTGTGCAGGTGTGTCTGTTTCATTGATTGGCTGTCTGTCGAATCAAATCAGATCTGACTCATTGACAAACCCTGTTCACAATAGGCTTCCATTAGCTTACTAAGTGGGTGTGCCTCTGAATCTTAAACTGCACCACAGAACCATCCTGCCCTACCACCTTCAAGTTAATCTGATCATTGTTCTCAGTCTTGACTCCTCCCTTGAGTTTTTTGTTGGCCAGGGTGAATGCTGAAGTCTTCTCAAAAGAGGTACCAGGTCCGCACCAAACGAGCACACAGGCAGCTGCAGGAACAGCAGGAGGAGGTGGCAGTGGTGGAGGAGGGAGAGCCATCTTTTGTATTATTAAAGCTATGGTTATATATTATTTTCATTAGCCAACCATCCCATGACAATGGATCATGTAGAAGAACGTTAAGAAAAGATAGTGAGGATTTTTTATGGTATGGTTTTACTTCAATGACAGCAGGAACTGAGAAACTACAATGTCTTACTTGTTGTGAAGTTCTATTAGTTGAATCTATGAAGCTGAACAAACTAATATGCCATTTTGATAGCAAATATCCGAGCTTTGCTGGCAAGGATACCAACTATTTTAAAAGCAAAGCTGATGATAAACTCAAGAAAGCCAGACTTGACACTGGTGGCAAGTACCACAAACAAAACGTAGCAGTCATTGAAGTTTCATATTTGGTGGCACTCAGAATCACCAGCGCTATGAAACCCTACACCATTGCTGAGGATTCACTGTTGCCAGGGGCCAGTAAATTGTTCGAGTTATGATCAGAGATGAATTTGTTACAAAATTGAGCGCAATTTTCTTATCAAATGACACTGCCTGCAGAAGAATAGCAGACAAGGCTGCTGATATTCTTGATCAGATAATCCAGGAAAGTAAATCTGCTCCACTTCCAATATTTAGCATCCAGCGTGATGAATCTACAGACGTTGCAAACTGTTCACAGTTACTGTTTACCTGAGGCATATTAATGATGGCGACTTTAAATATGAGTTTCTTTTTTTGCAAACCTCTTAAAATGGCAACTACTACACGTGATGTATTTGATAGTTGGTTCATTCTGAAAGAGCATAAGATCTCTTGGGAAAAGGTTTGTGGTGTTTGCAGATGATGCTCCACTATGCTAGGATGTCAATCTGAATTTCAACGTTTGGTACTGAGTCACCGAAAGTCACCGGAACTCACTGTATAACTCATCAGAAAATATTAGCAACAAATACACGGCCAAAAGAGTTACAAGAAGTAATGAGAAGCATCATAAATTCTGTCAATTTTGTAAAGGCGAGCACTTTAAACAGTCTACTGCTTTCGCAACTGAAGTGAGACGGTTGTCCAGAGGAAAAGTTTTAAAAGGTGTTTTTGAGCATGGTGATGAACTCAAAACGTTTTTTATCAGAAAACATGACCGCAGTTCAAAGCATTTTGCAGCGATAAAAGTGAGATACAGAAAATAGTTTGATTGCCATCTTTGCCATCTTGAATGAGTTACAATTTATTACTGCAAGGACAAAATGCAACATGCCTTGATTTATCTGAAAATATCTGATCATTCCAAAGGAAACATCAGCTTTGGGGGAAAAAATTGGATGAAAATAAAATTTACCAAAAAAATAATAAAAAGAAAATAAAATTTACATGCCTACCCTATCTGTTTTCTTTGAAGAACATGACACTGAACCAGACAAAAGGATTACAATTTCTGTGAAAGAACACTTGCATATGCTTGCAGATGAAATTTCATCGTACTTTCCAAATCTACCCGACACCTCATTTGCACTTGCCAGAAGCCCATTTACAGTCAAAGTTGAAGATGTTCCTGAGATAGCACAAGAGACGTTTATTGAACTAACAGCGATGCAGCGAGAACTGATTTCTCTACAATGCCAGTTACAAAATTCTGGATCAAGTGTTTGCAGTCAGGTCCTGTTCTGTCGGAGACTGTGTTGCACCTTTTTCTTCCATTTCCAACAACTTATCTTTGTGAAACAGGGTTTTCCAGCTTGTTTGTTATCAAGTCTAAATAAAGAAGTAGATTTGTTGTGGAAGATGATCTTGTGCTCTTGCAAAGACTGTCTGGAGAATTTCTGATCTAGTGAGAAAGAAACTATCTCAACCTTCTGGCTTTTTACGCACACTGTCGCAAAATGTAGCAATGTAGTACACTATTGTTATATTAAGACTGTTACTCATGCTACACCATGCTTCAAGACAAAATTTCATTTATTTATAATTAGAAATCAGTATTTCACAAGATATAATTACCTATTTTTGTGATTAATCACTATGCTTTAAATATGTTCAATTTGTAAACTAAAAATATATCCTACATATCAGATGTTTACATTATAATTCACAACAGTAGCAAAATTACAGTTATGAAGTAGCAACAAAAATGATTTTAAGATTGGGGATCACCACAACATGAGGAACTCTATTCAAGGGTCGTGGCATTAGGAAGGTTGAGAACCAAGGCTGTAGTAGGACACACTATGACCCCATTTTGTAAATAAAGGAGTGAACACAGAGCAATGAGGTTACTTGCCCAAGATTAGAAAGCAGTGTCAGGAGTTGAAACCAAGTGTTCTGACTCTAATGTTCTATCTTGAAATACTGGTCTAGCACCCTACCTTCAGTGACAAATACTCATCTTATTCTGAATATTTATTCATGCTGACTAGAAAACTACATATCTCCTAAGAATAATGTCGGCTTTTCAACTCCACTGATGAATCACTAATAAATAAAAGAAACTCCTTTTTTTATTGTTTGTCAGTTTTCCCTGTAGCACTAGAATTACTTACTACTACTCCCTTCCAGGAGGGTACCCCAGTGGCAGTTGCTACATTTGTCACTATTAATGGAAAGGTTGGCAATTTGAATCCACTTAGCTACTCTGTAAGAGAAAAATATGGCAGTTGGTTTCCATAAAGATTGATAGTGTATATGGATTATGTGCCAAATAAGACAGTTCAAAACAAAAATAATGTATAGCCTTATAAACCTCTGAGGCAGTTTTAGTCACAATCGACTTGAGAGTAATGAGTTTGGTTTTATACTTCCCATGCCTATCGCAGTAAGTACTAACTGCTTAAAAAACGCTGAAAACTTACTGCTGAAAAGGTGATCAAATCATGGATCAAATGATAGCAACTCAAAAGATTAGCTAGGAATCTTGGAGTAGTAAGCTTATGCTAGTGAGGAATAACTCAGAAAAGTATGGTAAGAATGGTTGCTTAATTCAAAAAGTATGTGTCAATAAATTATATATACAAACTGCTGAGTTAGTAGTTTATATTTACCTCTACACATTCTCACAAACAAAATATAGAAAATTTACAGAAAACAGAGAAATACTAGTAAACATCATTGTAGAAAAAAAAAAGCCAGGATCTCAGTATTTTCCCAAAATCATTAACTTGAAAAAGTGCTAACTTACTTCTTCAGCAGACATGTGAAATCGTAAAGCATTAGGCAACACACTGCCATATTCCCACCTAAGTGCACGAATCCGTAGTAACCGGTCATACCTAGGACATTGAGAGAGTATTAGCATACAAAGAAGCAGGAAATCAGACACTGTTCTATCAGTAAGGACTCAAGAATCTTATCAACTAAACTGTCATTTGTGGATTTTTTTTTTTTAAGATTCTGATGCAAATAGATCTACTCTAAGAAGACATCTTTGGGACTACCAGAAATCGGGAATAGGAACTGGGCTGATGCCCCTAGCACTGTTCATTGTCGTAACTGTGATGGTGACACAGCAGTAATGTGGAAAAAGATCAGAAAGGCCCTTATTTCTTAGAGATGTATCCTAAAGTATATAGTGGTAAAATGTTATCTGATGTTTAGTACTTAGTTTTAAGTAGCCTAACATACATATGTCATAAATTATGGAAAATGTATTGTTAAATTTATAAGACAACTCCAGGAGCTTCACTATATTATTCTCTCTGCTTTCAAGAATAGTGCAATCTTTTACAATACAAATTTTAAACTGGAAAAACGAAGTTAAAATGCTTACATTAAATCAAACTTAAAAGAAATAACTCACTGCCACATGGAGTTGTTTGACTCATACTGACACTGTAAGGACAGGATAGAAGCGCACCAGTGAGTTTCCGAGATTGTAACTCTTTTTTAAGAGTAGAAAGCCTCATCTTTTCCCCGCAGAACAGCTGGTGGTTTTGAAATGCTGTTTCTGGTTAACAGTCCAGCGCATAAACACTGAAAACACTCTCACTTCCATCAAGCCAATGCTGACTCATAGCAAACCCCTGTGGGTTTCCGAGATTGTAATTATTTACAGGAATAGAAACACGGCCTTTTCCCCTCGGAACTACTAGTGGTTTTGAACTGTGGACCATGTAGATCACAGCCCAACAAGTAACCATGCTACCAGGGCTCCATGCATAACCACAGAGATAAATAAATCTGAGATCTCTTGCTATCAACCAGAAACTTAATTGAGAAACCCCATGGAAAACTCTTCTTTGTTTCCTGCTACTACAAGTAAAATCACAGCAGCTTACAAGTACGCAATAGTGCAGCGTCGATTTCTTAACAAAGAACAGTGCCGAAATTTGATGGTTGGTATCAAATTGCTTCTTCCGTCTGATTTTGCTTCATTACTAGGAAGAGAATTAAAGAGAAAATGGATAAATACACTGCAGAACAACAAAAATTTTTAAGTTTTATTGACATGTAACAATTCACATCAAACAATTCAATAGTTATTAAGAATTGTACAAAAAACTGTACAATTACCACTACAATCAATTTTAGAACATTTTCTTATTTCTTGTACTCATTGTTATTAGCTTCCTCTTTCCCACCAACCACCCCTACAATCCCCACAAGAAACCATTAAATCCAGTTCCTGGCACTACAGAACCAAAAAATTAACTTTTCCATGATATTTTTCAAAGGACTGATACACGTACACATTTTTACCTATTTGTACGTAACAGTTTACCTAAGCAAATTGTGCTGCTTCTACTTCAGAACTTTTATTTACACATTACAAGATTAAAGTAAGAAAAAGCCAAGTTAACTAACTTGTCAATGCAATGATACTATAATAATTTAATCTCCTTTAACCAGTTGGTATTGTACAGTTTTGCACACTGATTGCTTTCTATTATTTCAAAAGACAAGTGTCCTATTTGTTCACTGAGGTAAGAGAAAACCTGACATCATGGCCCGAAGAAGGTGGTCTTACATGATGTTTCTATTGTATGAGCACTCCGCTTCTAGGAGCACTTCCGAATCCTCACCACACTACTGTAGCTGGACATGGAGTCAGCAGTTTATTCATTCAACAAATATTTGCTATTTCCCCATCTATATTTTTTACTATACTTTAGGGTTTTTTCATATACAGAGGAAGTAGTTTCACCCTATAAAATGCACATCTTCTTAGACACTTGATATGGATCACATTTTAAAACCAGAAGAACAAAAGGAGTAAGTATCTACTTTAGCATTTTAAAGCAATTAGATGAATATAAAAAGGGTCCACCATGCTTTGTTCCACATAATGCACTAGGCCCTGAAAACAGGAAAAATGCACACCCTGTGCTGTTAAGTTTTTCTATCTGCTGTCACTCTATGGGTACCAGATTATGGTCTACATTGTACAAACTAAGCACAAATACACCTAATACCAAGTACTTAAAAACATACATCAAATGTCCTAAACAAAAATCACATTTATAGGTGGGTAAATAAAAAGATTTCTTTTGATATATAATTTAACCAGACATTGCTTACAGTGATTGTTTTCTCAGAAGGACATCAGGAAGATGGGGGACAAATTTTTAAAACAAGAATTTACAAGTGTTATGAATACAAGAAAGTAGTTCAAAGTGGAACACATCCTGGCCCACCAAGCCCTGAGGACGATATTTCCACTCAGAGAAGTCAAAGCAGAGAGGACCATATGGCCAGTCCACTATGAGACACGATGTACCTCACTGACCCATAGTGCTACCAGGGGACAACACTGGAAACACAGTGTGGGAACTGTGCCCAATCTGACCCCATCACACTGAGGCAAAACACTAAGAGCCATGCAACAGAACAGCAAAGGAAGCAGAGCAAAGAAGTCTTGAGGGAGTACAAAAAATAGACTTTGGGGCCAGAGTGTGCCACCCCATCAGACTCAACTGGAAAACACTCCTAAAAGTCAACAAACAGACCTTGAACTATTTACAGGCTTTTCTTTTTTTTTTGTCTTTTTTTGGTTTTCTTTTGTTGCTTCGTTTTGCTCTGTCTTGTTTTTTGTGCATATTATTATCTCTGCAATTCTATCTAGAAAAAATAGGCGGGATAAACAATCTGAAGGAGAAAACAATGGACTGCTGGTTCTGGGGAGATATGGGAGCAGGGGAGGCGGGGGTGGGGGGAAAGGAAGTGGGTGTTAACAAACCTAGGGACAAGGGAACAATAAGTGATTCAAAATCAATGGCCAGGAGGGTGCAGGAGGCCTGGTAGGGCTTGATCAAGAGCAGTATAACCTAGAGGAATTACTGAAATCCAAATGAAGACTGAGCATGATAGTGGGACAAGAAGAAAGCAAAAGGAAATAGAGGAAAGAATTAGGAGTCAAAGAGTATTTAAAGGTCTAAATACAGGTGTGTACATGCCAATATTTATATATGATGATGGAGAAGTAGATCTAATGTGCATGTATTTATAGGTTTAGTATTAAAGGACATTGGGACTCTACTCAAATACTCCCTCAATGCAAGAACACTTTGTTCTATTAAATTGGCATTCCATGATGCTCACCTTCCCTACATGATTGCTGAAGACAAAACAGGTGCATAAGCAAATGTGAAAAAGAAAGCTGATGGTACCAGCTATCAAAAGATATGGCCTCTGGGATCTTAAAGGCTTGAAGATAGAGACCCACATGGATGAAGCACACTAACCTGTGTGATCACGAGGTATCTATAGGAACAGGTACTAGTCATCAAAGAACAAAAAAAATCATCATTGTGAATGAGGGGGAGTGCGGAGTGGAGACTCAAAGTCCATCTGTAGGCAAGTAGACATCCCTTTACAGCAGGGTCACAGGGAGGAGACGAGCCAGTCAGTGTGCAGTATAACACTGATGAAACACGCAACTTTCCTCTAGTTCTTTAATGCTTCCTCCCCCAATTATCATGATCTCAATTCTACCTTACAAATCCGGGTAGACCAGAGGCTGTACACTGATACAGATAAGAGCCGGAAACACAGGGAATCCAGGGCAGATAAACCCTTCAGGATCAATGAGTGCAGCAATACCAGGAGGGTAAGGGGAAGGTGGGGGAGAAAAGAGGAACCAATGATCCACATATAACCCCCTCCCTGGGGGTGGAAAACAGAAAAGTGGGTGAAGGGAGATATTGGACAGTGTAAGACATGAAAAAATTTTTATAAATTATCAAAGTTTTGTGAGGTAGGGAGGGAGGGAGAAGAAGGGTAAAAAATGAGCGGATACCAAAGACTCAAGAAGAAAGAAAATGTTTTGAGAATGATGATGGCAACAAATGTGCTTGACATAATAGATGGATTTATGGATTGTGCAAAGAGTTAGTTATACAAGCCCCCAATAAAATGATTTAATAAAATAAATAAACCTAACCAAACTCACTACCAAAAAAAAAAAAAATTTCCTGTATCCATTGCTGGTAGGAATGTAAAATGGTATCGCTAATGTAGGTAGTAGTGTCGCAGCTCAACAAAAATCTGATCTACTACACCCAGATTTGAAAAGACATGCAAACAGACTTGTACACCAACATTCCTTGCTATACTATTTGCAATGGGTGAAGATAAGAACCACCTAATGCCCATGAATAGGAAAATGTGATATATATGTGTACACACTACTGCTGCTGCTGATGTTGTTACTCAGCCAATCGGAGAAATGAAGAATTGGCACAATCTACAATATGGATGGGACTCGATGTCATTAAACTAGTGAAAGAAGTCAACCACAGCACGGGACTTGGTTTCAATCTCTTGCCACCAAGAACAGTGGCCCAGAACTACCAGTCTGTTTTAATGCTTCTTTGCTTTTTATGGCAGGTGTGGCTCTGCTGTTGTAAATATTATTGGAACGTTTGCCCTATCACCAACTCCTGTTGTTTCTGTAAATAGTGCTCAGTCACTTAAAGGTTTAATTTACACAAGTCAACAATTCATGTATTGCAGTTCACAGCTGGCCCATACTTGTATAATTTCCCTTTCTCGACAATGTTCTAAATTCTGTAACATTGGCTAAACTAATGACACCATCAAAGTGTACCGGCTACACTTTAGACTCCTAAGTGAAACATCAGCAGTTTAAAGTCACCAGCCAAGTCTGTGGGGGAAGGATGAGGCTTTTTACTCCTGTGATGATGTGCAGGCTGGGAGACTCACAGGACAGTTCTACCCTGCCCTATAAAGTTGTCATGAGTCAGCAAGGGGATGATAATTGATAATGTTCTGTAACATAAAATGACAATGATGTCTCTTAGGTGAACCAGAGTCATTTATAAACCATGAGTGGATTTTAGGCTTGTACTTAATTCTAGTCCCAATCTAAGAACAGCTAGTTCTTATGACATGGTCCTGCTTAGTGGTTGCCCTCATGAAGAAATCACTGAAGATATGAGTCTACAGCAAAATGTGGTGAAGAACCTAGATGGTGCCCAGCTATTAGAAAAAACAGTGTTGGGGATTTTAAAGGTTTGTTTTCAAACAAGCAGCCATCTAAGTGGGGTGTCACATGGAAGGAGCACATCAGCCTGTGTGAACATAATCCAAATCTAAAGGCTGGAATGATATCAAAGCTTAAATTGTGAACAATTGGTTTGTAGAAGGCTATGGTTGTCAGTGGAAGCCCAAAATCCATTTAGAGGGTCCACAAAGAGATCAAGCCTCTTGTGAATTCCCTCTCGTTATAGCTGAGGGATGTGAAGAGCTCTATTATCAGACACTGTAAATCAATATGTCAGACATAGATCAAAATGCAGTATATCTTATTTGATTTTCCTTTGGACCCATTTTAAAGCTGTTTCAATTTAAAAAAAAAGTGAAGGGAAAATACTCATGAAGCAAACCCTTGGAGCCTCACTGTGACCATGGACGAGGGGTGGAGGGCCTCGCTAGCATGCAGAGCGCAGTGGATTCCTGCGGATGCGGTTAGGTTCAAACTCAGCACCCCACCATTTGCTCTCCCTTATGAGCCATCTAAATGTGTTCTAGTTCTTAAGATACTTGTAGCTTTCTTTTGACTGAGGTTTTTGTTTTACTTTCATAGTCTTGTTAGTGTTGTTTTTATTGTTTTCACTGTTTTTCTGTATATAAAATCCAAGATAGGTGAATCAGAGGCAGTAACTGGATTCATGGTTCCTTGGGGCAGGGCAGGGGAGGTGGGGAGGAAATGGGGAGCTAATAACAATGAGTCCAAGAATGAAGAAAATATCTAAACCTGATTATGGTGATGATTCTACAACGATATGTGAATTATATACCAATAAACTGTTAAAAAGTCCATCGCAAATTATATAATTAAATGGTTCAATCATATTAAGAAGAGTTGTACAATCATTACCACAATCGAATTTAGAACATTTTCTTCCTTCTTGTACTCACTGTTATTATTGTACTCACTTCCTTCAAACCGCCCCGGCCACAACTCAGGAACCATTAATCAAGATATTGTCTCAATAGATATACCTACCCTAGATTTCATATACACTAAAACATTTAAAAACAGCAAAAAACCTACTAAAAATAACAAAGTAAAACAAAAGTATCCCAACTGAAAAGATAGAAAATATAAAAAACTAAAATCAATTTAAAATGGGTCAAAAAGGAGATCAATGGCTATGGTGCTAAATTTTAAAGGAATTGCATCTGCAATAATCCACTTTCCAATGCACTCTGCATAACAGCAAGGCTAACCACAACACTTGTCTATGCTCAGAGAGGACTCACAGAGCTTTATCCATACATATTTCCCCTGCACTTTGTTTTTACTGAAGTAAAATGGGTCAAAACAGAGGTCAAATGATATCATGCTTTATTGTAATCATCTCTATAACACTCTCTGTCTGATAGCAAGACTACTGACATCCTTCAACTGAGTCAGAGAGGATTCACCGGAATCTTAAACCACTTGTGTGGAACTTGCAAATGATTTTGGATTTCCACTGTCATCCATATCCTTCTGCAAATCAGGTGTTCACAATTTAAGCTCTAATACTATTCCCTCCTTCATATTTGAGTTTTAATTATTCACACTCCTCTGGTCACAAAGGCTGATGTGCTTCTTCCATGTGGACTTAGGTGACATTTCACTCAGAAGGCTGCTTGTTGAAAAATAAGACCCCCATGCGCCATTCTTTCTAAAAATCATACCATCTAAATTTCTTTACTACACTTTGCTTTAGCATCCATATCTTCAGTGAGCATCAAAAAGGGCCAAGTCACAAGAACTAATTCTCATATTGGGCTAGAATTAAATGCAAGTCTAAATCCCATTCATGTTATCTATGGTTTACGTACATCTCTGGTTAATCTTAAGAGACATCATTGTAATTTTATATTAGAGAACATTATCAATCACCCCCAGGGGCACATGGCAATTCTATTGATAGTGTGAACTTTTTGATTAAAGAATCTATAAACGAATGCTGATCAAAAGGGAAAAATTCAAAATTGAATTTCAAATTACCAAGAACGCTAGACTTTCTAGAGCCACGTAAACTGGAAAAACCCAAGTCCTAAAATAATCCTTAAACCAAAAATATCCTCCAAAGTGGGTCACTCCACAAAGAGGTGGGATATGGGATAAGACCATCCACCTGAGGGTCTACACCAAGACAAGGCTGGGGCAAATCCCCACAGAAATGAAAGAACCTTGCCAGGAAATCAAGTTTAGGCCAGGGGAGAGGAACATCACTGATAGTTCTGTTGGCGAGCATGGTAGGTGATTGGGGAGAAATATCCTCACATTGGGAAGGGGTGCTAAACAATGATTGTAGGGAACCTATAGGGACAGATTTTATGTTCCTGGGTAAACACTACAAATATGTCTCTAGCCAAAGCTCAATAAAACATGCCATGGACTAAACACCAAGATGTCACTGGATGCTGACCTTGTGGTACGGTAAACCTTGTGGTCAGCATGGCATCACTCGGGCTACACAAGCGCTTAACACAGAGGCCCAGCAGAATGAACTGAGCCTGGCCTCAAAGGTGCCTGTACCCTTGGACTGAGGACTGGGGTGCTTAGATAGAAGAGGAAGCAGAGTGGCTGCCCTGGACCTGTGGAAGTGATGGTCATTGGACCTTGGGGGGAACCCCATTTGGTTGGAGTCCATCAAAAGGGACTCAGAATCACCATATATTTAGTACCTTGATGCTCCCCTCTCAGTGATATGACTGGCTTTGATCTGTTGGGCAGGGATTTAAACTTGGAAGAATTGATCCAGGATGTTTCCCCTGGCATCGATCCCCCCTGCTTAGGGTAAACAGAATTCAACTGAATATGAGATCTAACTGTGTGGAGCAACAACTCATGGGTTTCGGCTCAAGTTAGAACTGTACTTGCAGACTCCTCAAACCTACAGCAGAATGATGTGTCATCGGAAAACTTGATGGTGTTGCCAGTGCAATCATCTTATACTCCAGGGGGAATGATTGACAATGTGTTACTTTTCTGTTTCTATGGGTTTTTTCCCTGCCTTTCATTTGCTTGTTTTGTTTGTGTTTCTCTTTAGTTGTCTGCTAGTTGTTTTGCTGCTGTTGGTGGGGTAGTTGGTCTTACAGGGTATTAATTTGTCATAGTATGGCTGTCAAAGTAAACCCGAGCTATGCATATCCCAGGGACAAGCAGATGGATTCTGGCCCCAATTTAACTTTAGTCCCAATCCAAAGACAGTTAGTTTGGATAACATGGCCTTGCCCACCTCATGTAATGATCACTGAAGATAAGGGTGCTATAGCTAAGTGTGGTGAAGAAAACAAATGGTGCTCACTATCAATCGGAATAGTGTGTGGAGTCTTAAATTCAAACAAGTAGTCATCTAAACGAGGAGTGAACTATGTCCACAAAGAAGAAGCACACCAGCTTGCGTGACCCAAAGGCACGCAAAACAAAATTCAAAAATGACAAAGGGAAAAGTATCAGAGCCCAAATTTCGAAGACCCAATTTATAGAATGCTATAGAAGATAGGGGGGCCCCAAACCCATCTGCAGAGTATCTAGTCAGATTAAGCCACCAGCAGATCCCCTCTAGTCACAGGAAAGTGTCTCGAACAGCTTTTCTATCAGATAGAGATCATTGTAAGTGTGATTATGCTGGAATGAACTGGATACATGGTCAGATGACCTCCCTTCTAACCTGAACTTGTTCTTGGTCAGTGGTTTTCAACCTTCCTAATATACATTTACTACAGTCCCTCATATTGTGGTGACCCCCCCAACCATAAAATTATTTTTGTTGCTACTTCATAACTGTAATTTTGCTACTGTTATGAATCGTCATGTAAAACCTGATAAGCAGGAAGTATTTTCATTGTTACAATTTGAACATAATTAAAGCAGAGTGATTAATCACAAAAACATTTTCTATTGTGAAAGACTAATTTCTAACTACAAATGAAATTAATTTTGTTGTAAAGCATAGTGTAGCATGGGTAACAGTTTTCACGCCAGTTACTCGTATGTGGGCATATCTGCATATGGGCAGCCCTGCCTAGAGACAGCTAGAGGAACAGTGTCTTGGTTCCTAAGACCATTGGAAATGTGTTTTCAGGTCTTAGGTGACTCCTGTGAAAGGGTTGTTTGACCCCCAACGGGTCGTAACCAACAGGTTGACAACTGCTGTTTAGGTGAGAGCATTTCTTGCTTGTTCTAAGACAAGGTGGTCTTTTCTTTCTTACTCATTATTTGTAATTTTATCTCTAAAGAATTGATTGTGTTAATGATTATGTAAGTCTTCTTGATATGACTGAACTATTGAATTGTGTGATATATGTGGATTAAGTACCAATAAAACTGTTTTAAAAAAGGCTCAGAAACCCACACAGGCAGTCTATCCTGTCCCATAGAGTCACTATGAGTCGGCATTGACTCAATGGCAGTGAGCTTGGTTTGTTTTTGACCAAATCACAGGGCACTATTACTTTGTCTTACAGCTCAAATTCTTCACTGTGCCAAATCCCAGGCTGAACTTTTACTATCTGTAAATCTAGAAACCTTTTGAGCTTTCTGCAGCACTAGTTCTGTATAAACTCCACTCCAACTATGAATAATCTCTACTGCGCCGATACTCAAACCAAACTCTGCCAGTGAGTTGATTTCCACCCAAAGCAGTTCTGCCCATAGGACAGGGTAGAACTGCCCCTCTGGATTTTTAAGACTGTCACTTTATAGGAGTAGAAAGCTTCATCTTTCCTCCTCAGAGTAGCTGATGGTTCCAAACAGCTGATCTTGCAGTCAGCAGCCCAACATGTAGCTATCATGTTGTCTATTGTCTATACTGCCTACTATATATTGTCTATTCTCTTTACTCAATGCATTAAAACATCTATTAATTTTTTTAAAAAGTAAAATGTATGTATTCCACTTTGTTAGTGCTTTTATTCACTTGTATCTCAATTTGGGTCTATCCTAATTCCGTCATATCAATCAACCAACAAATATGCATTAAAGCACCCAAAATGCAGATATAACAATAAGCAATATTAAGTCCTTTAGAGCTGGGCTAAATTATATAGTTAGAATATAATCAGGTGCACAGAGATTAAAAAAACCCCAAATATGATGCAAAATCAACTAGCTAATATTATTTCTAATTAATTCTTAACTCTGATAACTTAAAAAAAATCTTATGAAAACTTACACATCGGATTGGTTTTGTTCATATAAAGCCTTCATCTCCTCCAGAATTTGTCTGAGTCCATCCTCCTGGAATATATAAACTGCTTTTGATATATATCCATGGATTCCCCAATGCATTCAATTAATCCCCTAAATCTATCTGTACTACATTTATCCTCAATTTATATATATAATTTATTTAAAATCCATAGCCATTGCATAAATTCTGGCTATTTATGTACCTATATCAAAAATAAAGGCTTAATCGAGCATGAAAGTACACATTCTCACTGCAAAAACAACAAATACAAGTTTTAAAATATTTCTCCCAATTTTTTCCCCCAAAGACACAGTTTTGGTTTGTATTGCAAGAAAAGAAAAGCCAAAGGAATTTTTCCTACCATCTACCTTAAGATAGAAATTTTTCACTTAGACAAATAAAATGTTTTAATTCTAAAATTCATAAATGTTAATAAGATAGTTGACCATTTGAAAAGAAGTGACATCACATATTCTTTCAGCCAAAATACAGTCTTGGGTTCAACCAACCCTGTAGCCAATTATATGTTGAAAATATCTGATGATGATGAATAGCCTTGTTTACTCTTGATGTCATTTATTACCCATTTCATCTCCACAATTCTAAAAGTTACAAGTCCTGCTAGTCTTCAATCACTTAAAAAACTCATTTATCAATATCTGTAGAATTGAGTTTCAATCATCCACATTTCTCACCACTAGCTCATCTCTCTGCCTCCATTAGTTCTTCTCTTCTGATGCATTTTCCATATTGCCAATAACCAAAACCACTTCCATTAAGTACCTTTTGATTAAATGACCCTATAGGACGGAGAAAATTGCTCCCTATGGTTTACACAGCTGTAAATCTTTACAGAAGCGGCTATCTTTCTCCCTTAGAATGGCTGGTGTGTTTGAATTGCTGACCATTAGGCTAGCAGCCCAATGCATAACTCCAGGCCTCATTTTACTGCCAATAAGTACTCCAAAATATAAAAACATCCCGCCACACCCCTACCTGAAAACCTCTACCTGATTCCAAATGCCTGTGGAATAATGCCGAAGTTTTTCTAATCCTAGAACCCACCATTGACATCTCCATACATAACCTTTCCAGTTGTGATCATGAGTCTTAAGCCATTGTTTATCACCTGCCTGTGTGAGGGCTAATACTTCATACAAGGCTCGAACACCCACTCCCAACCCCCCAGTAGCATTTCTCTTTATGCTCCCATCTACGCAACACCAGTTTCACTTACCACATTGCATTCTATTCACTTGTGTTTCTTGGTCCTCTCACTGACATCTATCTAGTTGCTGCCCTATGATTGTTTACTACGATGCTTAAACGTACAGGCTCTTGAGCCAGACTTCCAGGGTTCAAGCTCTAGCTCTGCTCTTTACTGGCTATATCACCACTGACAAATCTCCTAACTTCAATTCTCCACTCACATGTTTGAGGTGGGGGGAGACAGCTCAGATCTCACACAATGATGAGGAGAGACAATTGCAAGCTAAGTGCTGAACATCATTCCTACTTCCATGTTATTGTAGTGGACAAATAATCATAATAGTAACAATACGACTGTTAGCACTATTATTATTTCTTGTAGAAACAGCATACAGGGACTCAGCCCTGGGTGTGTCAGGTACAGTTCCTCACTACACCAAGAGCTCTGTACCATCATCATGCCCATTTTTGTTGGTGAGAACACTGGACGCACAGAAAGCCTGAGTCCACAGTGATCGAACAGAGTATGAATCTCAGTCTGGCACCAGAGGCCTACTTCATCATCACATTTTGCTCACTGAGTGCGTGCGCGCACACTAACGCGCATAAAACGCTAGATCCAATAAAAACGACTGGTTCTGTGGGTTTCTGAGGCTGTCAATCTTTAAAAGAACAGAAAGCTTCCAGCTTTCTTCGGCAGAATGGAGGTGGATTCGAATTTACTTTAGTTCGTATTAGGCAACCTTTTACTTGGCTAAGCAAAGGAAAAGCAACAAAGCTAAAAATGAAGCAAAACGGAAGGAAGTAGACTTTGAGGAAGCGCAATTGCTGAGTTGTACAGTAACTTCCTTCTTTCTCCCACAGTAACCTTTTGTTATGCTGTTACTTTCCCTTCGGGAACTTGGCTCACACCCTCAGGGGAATCTGAAGCAAACCGCGAAAAGAGCAGCCCAGGGGAGATCCCGCTCACCCTCCAGCCCCTTTCAGCCAAGCTCCCCGGACCTCCATCCCGCCCTCTGCCGTCCAGCCCGTCATATTAAAGGCGGGCAGCTGCCCTTCTGGCGTGTGGTGCAGTTCGCGGACCACCTCCGTCGCCTTTTCACAGAACATGGCGGGTAGACCTGGTACCGGGACCTCCTTGTCGGCCGCCCACTTGATCGAAGAGTCTGCGGGCTCCCTGCAGCCTAGTTCGCGCCGCGCTTATTAGCGCAGGTCTAGGAAATCGCCTGCGCTTTGGCGGTAAAAATCCCCAACCAATGGGAAGGCAAGGACGCAGTTGCGTGGCTACGGTGGTTGCAAAGGGACAATTCCATACGCGGTACAGAAATATGACCGGAAGTGGGGAGGCGGTGACCGGTGCCTTGTTCCGGTGGAACGCGGCCCTCCGGAAAGAGTCCTTGGGGTTCCATTTGACTTTATCCATGAGGTGAGACGAATTTTCCAATACTAATCTGAGCACATAGTTTAGGGAGCAGCATAGCTTGGAATAGATGTACCGCCCACACCCCCCGAAACTTCCTCTTTTCCCTTTTTTAAAAATAAAAATCATTCTATTGAGGGCTCATATAACTATCCATATGTACATACATTGTGTCACGCTCATTTGTACATTTTTGCCATCATTCTCAAAACATTTGCTTTCTCCTTACTCCCTTTATATCAGCTCCTCACTTTTTCCCCTGCTTCATGGAACCTTGATCATTTATCAATTATTTTGTCATGTCTTACAGTGCCCACATCTCCCTTCATCCACTTTTCTGTTGTGCAACTCCATGGAGGGGGTTATATGTAAATCCTTGTAATCAGTCGCCCCCCTTTTTTTTAAATCATTTTATTGGGGGCTTGTACAACCCTTATCACAATCAATACATCATTCCATTGTGTTTAGGACATTTGTGCATTTGTTGACCTCATCATTCTCAACACATTTCCTTTCTAATTGAGCCCTTGGTATCAGCTCCTCGTTTTTCTATCTCCCTCCCTACCCCCTCCCTCCTAAACCCTTGTTAATATTGATAGGTTTAGAATTAAGGTAGCAGATGGACATTGGACCTCCACTTCTTTTCTCCCTCAATTGCAAGAACACTTTGTTCTATTGAACTGGCATGCCGTGATGCTCACCTTAAAAGCTTGAAAATAAACAATCCGCGATCTAGCTCAGAAACAGCAAAGCCCACGTGGGAGAAGCACACCAGCATGTGTGATCACGAGGTGTTGAAGGGATCAGGCATTAAAGAACAAAAAAAATCACATCATTGTGAATGAGGAAGGGTATGGAGTAGGGACGAGGCCAAAACCCATCTGAAGGAAAGTGGACATCCCCTTACAGAACGGTTGTGGGAAGAGAAGAGGTGTTCAGGGTGCAGTGGAGCAACAATGAAACATACAGCTTTGCTCTAGTTATTTTCTATTTATTTATGTATTTGTTTGTATCATTTTATCAGGAGCTTGCACATCTCTTATCACAACCCATACATACATTGTGTCGAGCACATTTCTACATTTGTTGCCATCATTATTCTCAAAACCTTTGCTTTCTACTTGAGCCCTTGGTATCAACTCCTCATTTTCTCCAACCCTCCCCGCTACCCCCTCCCTCATGAACCCTTGATAATTTATAAATTATTATTTTGTCATATCTTACACTGTCCGACATCTCCCTTCACCCACTTTTCTGTTGTCCTTCCCCCAGGGTGGAGGTTATGTAGGTCCTTGTAATCGGTCCCCCCTTAATACCCCACTTTCCCTCCACCCTCACGGTATAGCCATTCTTAGCACTGGTCCTAAAGAGAGCGTCTGACCTGGATTCCCTGTGTTTCAAGTTCCTATCTGTACCAGTGTACATCCTCTGGTCTAGCCAGATTTGTGCGGCAGAATTGGGATCATGATACAGGAGGGGGTTGGGAGAGGAAGCATTTAGGAATTAGAGGAAAGTTGTATGTTTCATCATTGCTACACTGCACCGACTGGATCATCTCCCGACAACCCTTCTGAAAGGGGATGACCACTTGCCTACACATGGTTCTTGGGTTCCCAATCTTCACTGCCCTCATTCACAATGATATAAATTTTTTGTTCTTTGATGCCTGATACCTGATCCCTTTGAAACATCATGATCACACAGGCTGGTGTGCTTCTTCCATGTTGCCTTTGTTGCTTCTGAGCTAGATGGCTGCTTGTTTACCTTCAAGTCTTTAAGAGCCCAGACGCTATCTCTTTTGACAGCCAGGATTTGTTTCACCACATTTGTTTATGCGCCCATTTGTCTTCAGCAATCATATCGGGAAGGTGAGCACACAATTATATGACTTTTTTTGTTCTTTGATGCCTGATAACTGATCCCTTTGGCACCTCATGATCACACAGGCTGGTGTGCTTCTTCCATGTGGGTTTTCTTGTTTCTGAGCTAGACAGCTGCTTATTTACTTTGAAGTCTCTAAGACCCTATATCTTTTGATAGCCATTTGTCTTCAGTGATCAGATCACTACACACCTCTTTTTAACAAGTTTAAACTATTGTATTATATGACATCTGAATTATATGTCAATAAAACTGAAAAAATTTTAAAGATTAAAGGAATATATGGAGTCGCTATACTAAAAAGAACTAGTCAATATTGCATCATGTTAAGAGGTATCATATAAGAACCAAAGGTACTGAAAGAAGAAGTCCAAGTTGCACTGAAAGCATTAGTCAAAAACAAGGCTCCAGGAATTGTTGGAAAACCCACTGTAGGCAGTTACATAATCTAATAATAACTTGAGAAAGGGTAAAGTCTAGCCTGTCAATAGGGTCACAGCGAATGAGGCCTCTGTGGGGCCTGGCTTTCTCCAGAGGATTTTGGGTATTCCTGTATTGCTATCTTGTGGTGGAACACACTGTCTCTTTTCTACACAATCCTGTTGACAAACCACATGGAGACACACTGAGAGAGCCAGAGCCCTGGAGCTGGAGGAGCCACATAGTGACCCCTGCCAGCACCAAGATCCTTCACCGCTACTGGATCTACATGACTTTCCACCCACTGGTCTGTGATATTCTTGCATTTGGCATTATTGCATGGCTACATGAGTCTAAAGAGGAATTTATTGACCAGTATTGGACATAGGGGATAATATTGGACTTACGGACTTGATCTGGACTGGGCTGGGATGTTTCTCAATATACAATTGCTCTTTTATACAAAGCTCTTTCTTATACACATGAGTGTCTGTGAATTTGTTTCTCTGGTCTACCTGGACTAACACATTATGCTACCTGGAGTGGTGTACTAGAGAAACAAATCACAAAGATGGAGAGTGGATGCTTGTTTGACGTCTGCTCATGGTAGTACTTTTTTGGCTAGCCAGAGGTTAGATCTGGCCATTCAGTTTGCTGGGTTGTTTTATGGAAAAAATACAGGAAGTTAAACTTTTTATGATTTCCTTTGATTGCTGTCTTTGGTGATTCCTGTACTAACTGGTAAAAATGAATGTGATTAATGTATATTTGGAGCTCAGGGGTAGAAATCCAGATTGGAGACTGGAAAGTCAACTCGGTGCTCCTCAAGGGGACAGGCACTCCCCTCTCTGGATCTCACTTTTAACATCGATACACAAAGGTCGATTCTGTGAGGGTCACAGACTGGGGACTCCCATGGCCAAATGAGGACCTGTGTGGACTCTGGTTGGCCTGCTTATTCACTGCCATCTAGAAGATTCCAACTCACAGTGACCCTGTAAGACCGAGCGGAACTGCCCCTGTGGGTTTCCGAGGCTGAAATTCTATATGGACTAGAAGGTCTCATCTCTGCACAGCCCCCCACCCTATCCCCCAACCCCCGCTCCCCCAGTGTGACTGGTGGTTTCAAACTACTGACCTTCTAGTTAGCTGCCCAACACATAACCCACTGTGCCATCAGGGCTCTTTGGCCTACTTGGCTTCTATCCAATGTTATTGAATCGCCTTTGAAAAAATCAGGAGCTTTTTAAGAAAACAGGAATTTTGACTTTCTCTAGAAAAATCGATCTGGCATCACTGGAACCTAAACTAGAGGATCCACAATTCCACGTGGCTCTGGGAATCTCAACATTTCTTCCTCCTGCTCAAAGTAAAATGGTTTAAGGGGACCTTTCACAGCTGGTGGGCTGGTCTCCTTTCTAGAAAGTTGCCTCTGTAAAGAAAATGCATCTTTCTTCCCTTTTACCTAGTTGGGGGTGGTGAGGGTAGCAGGAGCTATTGGGTTAAGAAAAAACAGTCCAGGTAGCTTCAGTCTGCCCTGCCAGGGCTTTAGAGGCCAAGCCTTTTTTGCTCCAGCTGACTGACCTGCTGTTTCCAGGGCAGCCCCACCATCTGTTCCCAGATGCAGGGAGGGAGCCGACTTTCCTCCATCACACCTGCCCCAAACTCAGGCCCAGAACTACTGTCTAAACACAGAACAACTTTTGTCTGTGGCCAAATGTGGGACCCCAAATTTCTTCCCTCTTTCCCGATACTCCTTCAGTGACTTGATGACCTGGGCCAGGCTGAGATGAATTAGCTTGCTCCTCACAGCTGGCTGCTGGGTTCCAGTCAACTCCCAGAGGCCACTGGCTGTGCCCATCAGTAGAAGTGGGAGTTGAGAACCCTCAGCTCTTGGCTGAGCAGCTCTGTCAGTCTGTAGCTGTTGACTGTAGCTGCTTCTGACAGCCAGTCTAGCTGGTGCTTTAAGTCATTTCAGTCGCTCCACCTCAGCTGTGATTAGTCTAGCCTCTGTAGCCTCAGAGGGAGGGGAAAACAAAACACCTCAATGACTTTGAATCAGAGTGGGTTATCCTCTTTTAAAAGGCAGAAAGTCTGAATTGGAGGATATTTTTGGGGGGGTCTCTTTTATGCATTTCACATTTATGAAATAAGAACTAACAGTATTTGTTCCAGTAAGTGGATCAGAACCACCTAAGGGCACACTCCTCCCACCAGGCCACGCCTCACTAAGAATAGAGGTCCATCACTTGTCTGGCATTTTGTGGTACTGTGGTGACTTTTGTTTTGTGAGATACTGGGAGCTATGTGATTGGCATTTCATATACCAGCAGGGTCACCCAAAGAGCTTCCAGACAAAGAACAGACAATGAAGAAGGAATTGGCTACCTGCACGGGAAGAATGAGCCATTGAAAACCCTATGGATAGCAGCAACACTGTCAGTTACTAGACCCCCCATGAACAACAGAAGAACATTGTCAGAACGTGTGCCAGAAGATGAGCTCTTCAACTTGGAAAGTACTCAAAATACGGCTGAGGAAGAGGAAGAGCTGACTTTTCATAGGCAAGTCGACCATAATGATGCAAATCGAGTATAGCCATCAGGACCTTCATTTGCTGATGGGGCACAACTCAAAATGAGGAGAAACAGTTCAAATCGTCATTAATAATTGAAACTTGGGATGTATGAAATATGAATCTAGGGACATTGGAAGTCATTAAAAATGAAATGGAATACATAAAGATTGATATTGTAAGCATTAGTTAGCTGAAATGGACTGATATTGACCATTTTGAAACAGAAAATCTTACGGTTTACTCTGCTGGAAATGACACAATCAAGAGAAACAACATTGCATTCATCATCAAAAGGACATTTTAAGATCTATTTTAATGTACAATGCTATCTTTGATAGGATGCTATCTATGCCCCTTCAAGGAGAACCAATCAATACAACTATTGTTCAAATTTATGCACCAACCACCCAAAGCTGGTGATGCAGAAATTGAATAATTCTACCACCATATTCAGTCCCAAATTTGTCAGACTTGCTATCAAAATGCTATTGGAATGCAAAAGTTGAAAACAAAGAGGAAGGATCAGTAGTTGAAAAATATGGTCTTGGTGATAGAAACCAAGCTGGAGATCGCATGACAGAGTTTGCAAGACCAATAAATTGCTGATAGCATATACTATATTTTCCAACTTCTGTTCTTTCCTCTTTGGTTCCAACATTTGCACTCCAATCACCAATAATTACCAATTTATCTTGATTGTATGTTAGAATTTTGCATGATTAATGATTTCTTCAAACATTTGATCAACAACAAAAAAGGTGACCATAAATGTGGACTTCTCCAGATGGAATACACGGAAATCAAATTGACTACACCTGTGGGAAGAGACAATAAAAGAAGCTCAATATCAGCAACTGAAACCAGTCCAGGGACTGATTGTGGAACAGATCAGCAATTGTTCATATGTGAGCTCAAGTTGAAGTTCAAGAAAATGCAAACAAGTACACGAGAGTCAATATACAACCTTGATAATAACCAAACAAATTTTGAGAACATCTCTGAATAAAGCACAGTGTAATTATAAAAAAAAATGAAATAAAGAAAAGATACAAGTGCATGTCCAAAGAGACTCTGAAACTTACTCTTAATCAGAGAGTAGCTAAAGCAAAAGGAAGAAATGATGAAGTAAAGAGCTAAATAGAAAATTTCAAAGGACAACTCGAGAATACAAAGTAAAATATTATCACAAAATGTGCAAAAGCCTAGAGTTAGAAAACCAAAACAGAACATATTCAGCATATCTTAAACTGAAAGAACTGAAGAAAAATGTCAAGTCTTGAGGTGCAATATTAAAAAATTCTATGGGCAAAATATTGAATGATGAAGGAAACATCTGAGGAAGATGGAAACAATATGGAGTCACTGTATCAAAAAGAATAGACCAACATTCAACCATTTCAGGAGGTAACATATGAGCAAGAACCAATGGTCAGGAAAGAAGAAATTCAAGATGCATGGAAAGCACTAGCCCAAAACAAGATGCCAGGAATTGCTGGAATATCTATTGAAATGTTTCCACAAGCTGATAAAGCACTGGCAGCACTCACTCATCTATGTCAGGAAATTTGGAATACAGCTACTTGGCTGACGGACTGGAAAAGATCCATATGTGTATACATACCAAAGAAGGGAGACCAACAGAATGGTCAAATTATGTAACACTATCATTGGCATCACATGTGAGTCAAATTGTACTGAAGCTAATACAACAACAGTTGCATTGATTCATTGACAGAAAGTTACCATATTCAGCATTCAAGAGCCATCGTGGCACAGTGGTTACAGGTTGGATTGCAAACCCCAAGGTCAGCAGTTCAAAACCACCAGTCACTCCGTGGGAGAAAGGCAAGGTTTTCTACTCCCATAATGAGTTACAGTCTCAGAAACTCACAGGGGCAGTTAGTTCTACCCTATACTATAGGGTCAGGATGAGTTGTCATCAACTACAAGGCAGTGAGTTTGGTTTCCCAGAGATTTAAGCCAGATTCAGAAGAGGATGTGGAACAAAGGATATCAGATATCAGATGGATCTTGCCTGAAAGCAGTGAATACCCTAAAGATGGTTACTTATGTTTTATTAACACCCAAGCTATCTGACTGTGTGGATCATAAGAAAACATGGATAGTTTTGAGAAGAGAATTCCAGAACACTTATAGAACAAGGGTAGATTGCATGGTTTAAGAACCAAGAAAGGTGTGCATCCTGGTTGCACCCACTTATTATACTTTTTCAATTGTATGGTGAGCAAATAATCAGAGAAGCCAAATTATATGAAGAAGAACACAGAATCAGATTTGGAGGAAATATTATTAACTACCTGCTATATGCAGACGACACAGTTTGGCTTGCTGACAAGGATGGGGGACTTGAAGCACTTGCTGGTGAAGATCAAGGATTGCAGCCTTCAATGTGGGATACAACTCAACACAAAGAAAACCAAAATCCTC